>NC_047030.1:34963050-35196830 GCF_902652985.1 Pecten maximus | reverse complement strand
AATGTTTAAAAGTATATAAAAAATGTTTGAGAATTGTATATAATTGTTTTAAAAGTGTACATAAAAACAATTGTTTGAGAATTGTATATAATTTTTTAACATTGTATATATAAACAATTATTTGAGAATTCTATATAATGTTTTAACATTGTATATATAAACAATTATTTGAAAATTGTATATACATTGTTTTAAAAGTGTACATAAAAACAATTGTTTGAGAATTGTATATAATTTTTTAACATTGTATATATAAAAACAATTATTTGAAAATTGTATATACATTGTTTTAAAAGTGTACATAAAAACAATTGTTTGAGAATTGTATATAATTGTTTTAGCATTGAATGTAATTGTTTTAGCATTGTAAACAATTATTTTAACAATGTAAACAATGCTGTATATATTTTTATTTAATATAACATTGTTGCATAAATGCTTGAACATATTTCATTGTTTTCGCATTTTAAAATAAAATATATCAGTTAATATCCTGTTTTTGATATTTTGATTTTGTGAAGAGAGTAAGATACACCAGAGACGAAAATGAAGCTAACTGCACGATACAGCTGTTTTGATTTAATATTTTGCAGCATCTTATCAACATCTAGGAGCATTTAAAGAGGACTTCTCCTCAATTTGATTAAAATCATAAATTGTGGTCCCATTCCGTAACCTTTACTCCGTTGAATTTAATCAGTTTGGCATCCTCTGACTTTGTATGTGTTTCGGGAGACTGCAGAACCACAGTATTATGTTCTTTATACTGCTACAACACAGCTCGTCTGTGATCCCGAGGGTCTACGGAATTAGTATCTGGGAGGTGACGGAGGACGTTCAAAATAGACTGAATTAAAAATCCATATTTGGATGGTGAGGTGCATTTACCCAAAAATGAGATACATTTCATAATTGCGGAGTTTTAAAAAAACGTCAAGAACGTGTATGTATATGAATGAAAGCAGGACATTCAAGTTACGGCGAAACCTCTTTTTATCATCTGAGACTGCGCCAAATCGAACGAATCCACACGCTGAACTGAGTGCTTGTTATGTCAATTTGGATATCATTTATGAAAAAGAAACCTTTCATGAAACACCGCGTTTATTTCTCAAGAAAGATAATAGCCAAATGCGTATACATTCCCTTGACCGATAGGTGATGCATATCAAAGTGGGTTAAAAGCCCTGTATCTGACGGTCATTATGTACAGAAGACGTAAGGGAAAGTGTAATTTCCAGCATTAATCAACATCTGCTTAAGAGGCCATCCTAACAAGTAGTGGACTGGGAACAAAATGTACCTGCTGTTATGTACATGATCCTCAACATTGACTTATATGGGAACACCCTGCATATGTGAGTCTTAATGTTTTTGTACCATTTTAAACAAGAAACTGATGTTTGATTGACATTGCTGTTCGCCCTATATACAAAATAAGGTTCGCCAGTGACGTTGAAACAGACCGAGACTTTATAGTGTAATCACACTGGAATACTCTCCCTAAGCACGGTAGCAGATCACCGTATCCATACTGGTACTGGGTGAATCGTTCTCGTCATGTTCCAGATGATCGTTAAGAGAAATTTTATGACCTAAGGTGAGTTAGTGTTATAAAGAAAATGAGGAGGGGAAGAACTTTTAAAGGAAGAAATGCAATACAATCTGCATGCATACATCGATTGTTTAGAGGAACAAGGACGTATCTCCAACAAGGAGTGCTTAGAAGTAAAGGGCCGTATCTTAAATTTATCAATTTTTAGATTTTAATAAATTACAACTACGAGTGAGATTTTCTTATAGAATTTGTACATTATATCAATTAAATTGGTCTAATTCTATTAAAATATTATGTGATTTAAATTTTTTTAGATAATTTCCATTGATATAAAGTACATATTCTATAAGAAAAGCTCAGTCGGAATTGTAATTTATCAAAATCTAAAAATTGATAAATTTGAGATACGGCCCTTTACTACTCCATGTTGGAGATACGTCCCTATTCCTCTAAACAAACGACATGTAGATATCTTTTGTTGGCTTTAAATGAAATAGTCAATAGGGAATTGTCTGATTTTGTTAGTATCTGTACACCCCACCTTCTTGATAATGCTCAACATGAAAACCATAAATAAAATTTCCGCGGTTTGAACGGAGCGAATTAGACGGAAATCATTTTCCCTTAGGTTGCGAGTTTTCTCATAGGTGGCGTCATGGTATTTGCACGTGCAGTTGACAGTGTTAGGTATCACGTGTGTCATTCAGCGAGGGTAGACCAGAGGCGACACACGTGTATACGTAAATAATATCCGAGATCAAGTAATTGCTTGTTTTTATATAAGATGGTATACATGTATACATGATTAATTGCTAAAATATATGTATTGCATTTCATAATTTTAATGATTTCTACAGTGGGGAATTTGAGGTCTATAGTACATACATGATGTTGTAATGTGTGAATGAGTGTACGAGTTCGAGTATTTGTAAAATGTGTCGGCGTATACCTATCGCTAGTTACCAATAAATATAAGCAAATTTATTTATACAAGAGTTGAGTTTTTCCTATGAGAAGTGATGCAGTGGCGTTAACATATATAGGTAGGGACTGTCCAAATTACCTGTTATCTGGACAGTAAGTAGTTATGTGTTAACATACATTGTATGTAGGTATGGACTGTCCAAATCACCTGTCATCTGGACAGTAAGTTGTTATGTGTTAACATACGTAGGTATGGACTGTCCAAATCACCCTCTATCTTGACAGTAAGTCGTTATGTGTTAACATATGTAGGTCTGGACTGTCCAAATCACCTGTTATCTGGACAATAAGTTGTTATGTGTTAACATAGGTAGGTAAGGACTGTCTAAATCACCCTCTATCTTGACAGTAAGTCGTTATGTGTTAACATATGTAGGTAGGGACTGTCCAAATTACCTGTTATCTGGACAGTAAGTAGTTATGTGTTAACATACATTGTATGTAGGTATGGACTGTCCAAATCACCTGTCATCTGGACAGTAAGTCGTTATGTGTTAACATACATGTATATAGGTATGGACTGTCCAAATCACCTGTCATCTGGACAGTAAGTCGTTATGTGTTAACATATGTAGGTATGGACTGTCCAAATCACCCTCTATATCTGGACAGTAAGTTGTTATGTGTTAACATACGTAGGTATGGACTGTCCAAATCACCCTCTATATCTGGACAGTAAGTCGTTATGTGTTAACATATGTAGGTAAGGACTGTCCAAATCACCTGTTATCTGGACAGTAAGTTGTTATGTGTTAACATACGTAGGTATGGACTGTCCAAATCACCTGTTATCTGGACAGTAAGTTGTTATGTGTTAACATATGTCGGTATGGACTGTCCAAATCATATGTTATCTTGACTGTAAGTTATGTGTTAACATATGTAGGTATGGACTGTCCAAATCACCTGTTATATGAACTGTAAGTTATGTGTTAACATACGTAGGTATGGACTGTCCAAATCACCTGTTATCTGAACTGTAAGTTATGTGTTAACATACGTAGGTATGGACTGTCCAAATCACCCGTTATCTTGACTGTACCCCGAGTGACTGATTTTACCCGAGTGATTAACATTGATATAAGCAGTGTCTGACCTTTGATCTCGGCTTAATATAACTTTACAATTACAATGAAATATTCACTGTGAAATAGAGTTCTTTCGTTTTGGAGGACGTTGATGGGACCAAAATCCATTTCCTGTCGCCATTACAACTCGTAGAAACTTCATACTTTTCTAACTCCTCTCAATATTTTATATTTTCTTCCATGATGAAGTATTTACCTATAGCCTTCCTTGACCTTATCCGTCGCGACAACATCAAACCTTACATCTCGTGGCCAAAGTGTCACCATGTTCAATAATAACTGAATTTTCATATAAAAGCATTATAAAATAATAGAAAAAATGCTTAAATAGGAATTCTTCTAAATCCTCTAATGCTTTCTTGCATTCCTATAGAATATTTTAAACTACGGACTTCGAATTCCCCCAACTTGATGTTGATGAAACCGTCGATGATCCTATTACATTCCACTAATTAAATCACAAGTTATAAATGGATGATTAGGAACCTAAACTAGATATATATATTTGCACCACTTCAATAACTGAGATCTATATCAGTACCAAGTTTTCCACAGTCTCTTCTTCCGGTGGTACTAACTACAGATTGGGCATTGAGACATCCGCTTTTACCACAGCTCGTCGTTTGTGGCGACGAACTGTAGGAACCATTTTGTAGAATGTGACTTATCTTCTCGGTAATAGAGAGCGAGCAAAGTAAATCGACTATATTGCAAAATTTGGTCCAGTTTTCCAATAATTCTCTTTTAGCATTAAAGTTTATCGTCAACCGACATATATCACTATATATTTGTACTGTCTACTTTATGGCCATCCAGTTCAAATTCTTGGCGTAAAAAACCAATTTGACCAATTCCCGTATAATGTGAAAGGGTTGAGTTTCAAACCCAGGAAATCGCACGACATAAAATATCCCATAGAAAAGCATTAAATAATTTAAATTCCTTAACCAGGATTGTTTCCGTGAAATCCAAGAATGTTTTCCTAGGGTTAGGGTTTGGGGTTAATTCCTAATCATAAGGAAATTTTCAATTGCTGAATTTCAAGAAATCAAGGAAAACTGTGTGTTTTTTTTTAAATGGGGCTTTGATGATATTGTCAAAGTGATGTACATTTCAATTGTCGCTTAAATTCCCTCGACGTCCGTGCAATCATGCTTTTCTTTCGCATAGTCATGGCTTTTATTAAGAGTGCATATGGTCCAGTATCAAAAAAAGATCGACACTGGTTTAGTTTAAACATATTTGTTTTGAATAATTCAAATTAAATTCACTTCAATTCAATTCAACTTTATTCCGTAAGTTTTACAACTTATTGGGTAAATAGTATACATACATTTAAGGACAAAGGCACCCACTCTTACATGACTCATCATTTATTCTACAAATATCATTTATTCTACAAATTATTATACAAAAATAATACTTACTCTCTTCACATACATCTACAGTCAACAAAAATAAATCTTATAACAATCTTAAAGAACAATCACAGTTAATATATTATTTATGTAATAAGCTGAAAATGAATATGATTTAATGAAGATTTGATAACAAATCTTTCCTACGTTTATTTGCTAGTGATAGATATTTCCATTAACGGTTAAGTTCTTTTCCACCCAGGTTATCAACCTTAGTAAGGTCATCTCAATTATACAATGGTACATCGACACGTGTCTAGGGTTTACATGGATAAAACTAAATTTACTTGCAAAATAATACGGATAAAAAACAAGTCCCATGTATTATGTATCGAACAAGACAATCCAAACCTTTGTGTGTTTATTTTATATAAATCAAATTTCACAGTTCCTAATTGAGTGTTGACAGCCATACGCTAATTTGAAAATTCAAGATCAACTAATAAACAACATCTGCCAGTCACTTACATCTAATTATTTTACCTTTCGTGTTATTTTGTATTTTGCAGTTTTTTTTAGCCGGGTTGGTGAAAGTGTGAAAACTGCTAAAGAGCAAACCCTCGTTGGACTAAAGTACGGATGTAGTTTTTATCTGAAGAGGAGAGAAAATCTCTATAGGGGCTACAAAATGAATTATGTAAACCTTTTTTTTCTTAAGTTCAGATGAATTCCTTTAAGCCGTTGATTTTAACGTCATTAAATCAACAGTTTCATCAATATTGGACATGGTCAGTCACCATGGTTAAGATACGGAGAAATGGTAAAATAAATGGTTTTCAGAAAAAGCTCCACAAACCTATTTTTATCAATGTAACTTTGATTTTATCGGCAATTTTAAATTGGTCGTTCTATCTAGAAAGGAAGATGTATCATTAAACAGAGAATTTGAAGGTGAGGCTTCTTATGGAAAATAACAGAAGAGCTGCGAATAGATGTTTACGAAAATGTCTGTGGCCTATTTCACCCTCGTTGTCAAGCCAGCTGTCACTGTGGCCTATTCCATCCTTGTTGTCAAGCCCGCTGTATCTGTGGCCTATTCCATCCTCGTTGTCAAGCCCACTGTCTCTGTGGCCTATTTCACCCTCGTTGTCAAGGCAACTGTCACTGTGGCCTATTCCATCCTTGTTGTCAAGCCCGCTGTATCTGTGGCCTATTCCATCCTTGTTGTCAAGCCCGCTGTATCTGTGGCCTATTCCATCCTCGTTGTCAAGCCCACTGTCTCTGTGGCCTATTCCATCCTTGTTGTCAAGCCCGCTGTATCTGTGGCCTATTCCATCCTCGTTGTCAAGCCCACTGTCTCTGTGGCCTATTGGATCCTCGTTGTCAAGCCAACTGTCACTGTGGCCTATTCCATCTTCGTTGTCAAGCCCGCTGTCTCTGTAATATATACGATCCTCGTTGTCAAGCCCATTGTCTCTGTAATCTATTCCATCCTCGTTGTCAAGCCAACTGTCACTGTGGCCTATTTCATCCTCGTTGTCAAGCCAACTGTCACTGTGGCCTATTCCATCCTCGTTGTCAAGTCAACTGTCTCTGTCATATATACCATCCTCGTTGTCAAGTCAACTGTCTCTGTTATATATACCATCCTCGTTGTCAAGCCAACTGTCTCTGTGGCCTATTCCATCCTCGTTGCTAAGCCCACTGTATCTGTGGCCTATTCCATCCTCGTTGTCAAGCCAACTGTTTCTGTGGCCTATTCCATCCTCGTTGTCAAGCCCGCTGTCTCTGTGACCCCTTTTCTCATTTTGAAGATATCACGTTACTGATTTGACCTAGAGTTACGTAGCAGCAGTAATTAACGGATCAGAAGACGCTAACTACACAGAAATACATGGTCTTATACTTCATTTACATATTCAAAGGTATCCACAACATAAATGTGTGCTTCGTGTTTTCCCCGCGTTTTATCGAATTTGAATCAGGCTTTCGGTCTCATTTAGATGTTGACATTGTGTGTTTGTTCGGCATAGCCGTATAATATTCTTTTGGCCCGGATATGACGCGACAGGTGGCGTTACTGGTCAAGATGAAGTATGTGATTGGTCAATGTAGCGGTCAATGCAAAATGCAGATATGCAGTTAAAAACGAAACAAAGTTAAGATCGAATGCAAGCTGAATTAAATGGATGTATCTTTTCAAATGACACATTTATGAAATAAAATTCCTCATTTAAATGCACTCTTATTATCACCAAAAATGATTGAAACTGATATAATTAATTTTTCTTTGTTTTCATGGTAAATACTCAAATCTGATTGGTCGAAAAATTCTTTTCATTCTTCTATGAAAGAAAT
The DNA here is from genome assembly GCF_902652985.1 of Pecten maximus. Taxonomy (NCBI): domain Eukaryota; kingdom Metazoa; phylum Mollusca; class Bivalvia; order Pectinida; family Pectinidae; genus Pecten; species Pecten maximus. The sequence continues at coordinate 35,189,484 of NC_047030.1, read as the reverse complement.
TCCGAGAATGGCGCGAAAAATGTGATGTCACAATACGACAATTGACGTTTCGTATTGATTTGAGAAAAAGAATCCCAATTAAAAACCAGTAAAATTGTACATAAAACATGTTTTAAATTAGAAAATCATTTTCAAAAATTAATTATAAGCGTTGATGTCAATTATTTTTTTTAGTTTCATCGGGGTATGAAACAAATTTTGTCTGCAAACTTCTGTAAGAATCCGCTACGCAGGATTCATACAGTTTGCAAACAAAATTTGTTTCATACCCCGATGAAACTAAAAAATGACAGCAATGCTTAAATAATTTTGTTATCTGTGCTGAAACACATTAGTTCGTTCATTTATTTCACCAGCAGATGTATGTTATAACCACAGGCATTAAAACTATGCCGTTTATCTTTTTTAAAGATATTTCTTGTTTGTTTCTTTTTTACCTTTTCCTTTTTTGTTCGTATTTTGCCGTCATTCATTGATTTTCAGTTAGAAGGTCGTTTCCATGTCGATATTCTATGTTATAACGAAATGTCAACACTTTGAATGTGTTAAGGTGTCGAGAGAATTTGTCGGTTGTCTGTGTATAACACAGAGTGTCACAAATGGGTGATACACGCGATACACATCCAACAGGACCAATCTTTTCTTATATCTTGTTCAATATCCAAAAACACCAGATTCTACCTCCTTTGTATTTATCTGTCTATTCATCTTCCTATACCCCGCCCCCCGCCTTGTATCCGAGCGAAATTACTTTGAATTATTAGGTATGGATGGTGTCACGCGAGGGCGAATTTCAAGAGCCATCACGTTAAAATTTCGTAGTCTAGACACGAATGCTTAGCTGTAGTGAAAAGGCGAGGCTTCGTCAAAGGAGACATTATGAAGGAGAGAATGGTTAAAAAATGATAACCCCCCTCCCCTCCCCCCCCCCAAAAAAAACAAAACAAAAACAACAACAACAAAAAAAACCACCCAAAACCCAAAAATTTAGTTGCCTCTTACGAACCATGCGACAGGTCATTAGGTACAATTTTTACGTCTAACCTTCAGGATATGTATTTTGTGTCATGCTTACCTTCAGGTAATAATCATCCGGATGACGTAAATGTAGCAGCAACATACTATAAGGTACTTACAACAGTTTACAGTACCTGAGTACCCAATTAGGTGAAGGGCGACAACTCTCCAGTGCGAGAAGGTAGTTATTTATCCGCAATTTAAACGTAGTATTTGGGTACTGGACATCTTAAGACGAATAAATATGCTCAAAAAAAAAAAAAAAAAAAAATGTCGTTACGGTTCTGTAGTCGTTACGGTTCAATAGTTGTTTCGAGGAGGTGACTTTCCAGACGATCATAACATGTGATAAACATGATAGCTGGCACGGTAGTTATTCGCTAATCACGTGGCAGTTAGTTGAAACCTAGCCTTCCTTTGATCACAAAGCTGTTGATTTCGCGATGCTCCATTCTATAATAAGATATACTATCACGTGACACCGAGTCGCTATAAAAGAGGAGGACGCACCCAGCCATATACCATTTCCAAGCTGACAACCGAGCCAGTACATGGCAACGTACTTGGTCGACGGAAAATTCCGTAAAGATCTTACTTGTCGATCGCTTAATGAAAGGATCGGTAAACCGCCTCAAGCAAGGATGGTTAACGATAAACAAAACAACAATTCGACGCTGTCGTATGCTATGGAAGGGAATGACGATTTTGAATGCAGTCAACACTCGGTTTTGAATAGAGAGCAGTCGATGACATATTCTAATGTGTCAGAACATCAAGAAAATGCAGGATATCATACCGATGTGAGCAACTCAGATAGTCAAAAGGATGGCGAGGCATGCGAGACAATTTCAAAAGTGACTGACAGTAGTTCTAGTACTGAAGCAGTCAATGGAGAACTCAAGAAGGAGACTGTGGAGAAACGTGTATATACATATCAAAACAATCCATTTGTGAGGATTGAATATACAGAACATAGAGTCGACCGGTCGCCCAGGATAAAACACAAGTACTGCTTAGTTCAACGAGACGAACCCGCAGAAGGACAAGATCCAATTCCCAGTATAAAAGGAAATGCTATCATCACTCGAAAAAAAGTTGAATCCATCTTGCGTTCATATTCCACGGAGGAACAAAGGAAGTTAAGAAAAATGGTTTCAATCTTAAAGAAAACGAGACAATATAATATGTGACTAATTGGATCCTTAGTGACATGATATTTGACCGTACGCCATAAACAATCGCTTAATTGATGATATCATTATATAATGTATTGTGCAGTCGAAATACAACATTACCATATCTAGCCGACGAGGAACTGTTGATAATAACATTAATGATAACAAAAGTTATGTACAGGACAATTTCGTACTAATAACTGGGACTTGAACAACATCAGACATACTTAATTGTAGCTCATATTCAGGAAGTCCGTAACAGGAGGTATGTTGAGTTGCTGCTTGAAATAGTATGTTAAGATTTCTTCGGAAAGGGATTGTTGTGTTTTGATAGTTGGGATAATAATAGTAATTATTTGGAAATAACTTTTCTTCGAGAAAACATTACTAGTAATAGAAAGTAATTTTACTTTAAAAATGTGAATGTATATTTCTACGTTGCATTTTCCGAGTAAATTTAAAGTGAATAAATAATTCTTTGCATTCTGATGAAATCCTATTGTTTCTATACCGATGTGTCATTTAACGATTTACCTGAGAACTAGTCTAATAGCTGTCGCCGGTGTAGCATCGAATACTTTGGAGGTAAAACAATTGATAATAACGATTGATCCCAGGTTTAATTATTCAATAATTTTAAACTTTTATGATACATGTTGAAACTATCTGTATAACAGGTGTCGCCATCTTGATTTTTTACCTACTCCCTCATTATATGCCATAATTAACGCATTTTCACAGAAACAAACTGACATAAAGTCAGTCGTTGTACAGTATATATATTTTTATTGGTTTAAGAATAGTATATAATTGTTTTAAAAGTGTATATAAAACAATTGTTTGAGAATTGTATATAATTGTTTTAAAAGTGTACATAAAAACAATTGTTTGAGAATTGTATATAATTTTTTAACATTGTATATATAAACAATTATTTGAGAATTCTATATAATTGTTTTAAAAGTTTATATAAAAACAATTGTTTGAGAATTGTATATAATTTTTTAACATTGTATATATAAACAATTATTTGAAAATTGTATATACATTGTAATTGTTTTAAAAGTGTACATAAAAACAATTGTTTGAGAATTGTATATAATTGTTTTAGCATTGAATGTAATTGTTTTAGCATTGTAAACAATTATTTTAACAATGTAAACAATGCTGTATATATTTTTATTTAATATAACATTGTTGCATAAATGCTTGAACATATTTCATTGTTTTCGCATTTTAAAATAAAATATATCAGTTAATATCCTGTTTTTGATATTTTGATTTTGTGAAGAGAGTAAGATACACCAGAGACGAAAATGAAGCTAACTGCACGATACAGCTGTTTTGATTTAATATTTTGCAGCATCTTATCAACATCTAGGATCATTTAAAGAGGACTTCTCCTCAATTTGATTAAAATCATAAATTGTGGTCCCATTCCGTCACCTTTACTCCGTTGTATTTAATCAGTTTGGCATCCTCTGACTTTGTATGTGTTTCGGGAGACTGCAGAACCACAGTATATGTTCTTTATACTGCTACAACACAGCTCTTCTGTGATCCCGAGGGTCTACGAAATTAGTATCTGGGAGGTGACGGAGGACGTTCAAAATAGATTGAATTAAAAATCCATATTTGGATGGTGAGGTGCATTTACCCAAAAATGAGATATATTTCATAATTGCGGAGTTTTAAAAAACGTCAAGAACGTGTATGTATATGAATGAAAGCAGGACATTCAAGTTACGGCGAAACGTCTTTTTATCATCTGAGACTGCGCCAAATCGAACGAATCCACACGCTGAACTGAGCGCTTGTTATGTCAATTTGGATATCATTTAGGAAAAGGAAACGTATACCTTTCATGAAACACCGCGTTTATATCTCAAGAAAGATAATAGCCAAATGCGTATAAATCTTTTATTCCCTTGACCGATAGGTGATGCATATCAAAGTGGGTTAAAAGCCCTGTATCTGACGGTTATTATGTACAGAAGACGTAGGGAAAGTGTAATTTCCAGCATTAATCAACATCTGCTTAAGAGGCCATCCTAACAAGTCGTTGACTGGGAACAAAATGTACCTGCTGTTATGTACATGATCCTCAACATTGACTTATATGGGAACACCCTGCATATGTGAGTCTTAATGTTTTTGTACCATTTTAAACAAGAAACTGATGTTTGATTGACATTGCTGTTCGCCCTATATACAAAATAAGGTTCGCCAGTGACGTTGAAACAGACCGAGACTTTATAGTGTAATCACACTGGAATACTACCCCTAAGCACGGTAGCAGATCACCGTATCCATACTGGTACTGGGTGAATCGTTCTCGTCATGTTCCAGATGATCGTTAAGAGAAATTTTATGACCTAAGGTGAGTTAATGTTATAAAGAAAATGAGGAGGGGAAGAACTTTTAAAGGAAGAAATGCAATACAATCTGCATGCATACATCGATTGTTTAGAGGAACAAGGACGTTTCTCCAACAAGGAGTGCTTAGAAGTAAATGGCCGTATCTTAAATTTATCAATTTTTAGATTTTAATAAATTACAACTACGAGTGAGATTTTCTTAAATCATGCTTTTCTTTCGCATAGTCATGGCTTTTATTAAGAGTGCATATGGTCCAGTATCAAAAAAAGATCGACACTGGTTTAGTTTAAACATATTTGTTTTGAATAATTCAAATTAAATTCACTTCGATTCAATTCAACTTTATTCCGTAAGTTTTACAACTTATTGGGTAAATAGTATACATACATTTAAGGACAAAGGCACCCACTCTTACATGACTCATCATTTATTCTACAAATATCATTTATTCTACAAATTATTATACAAAAATAATACTTACTCTCTTCACATACATCTACAGTCAACAAAAATAAATCTTATAACAATCTTAAAGAACAATCACAGTTAATATATTATTTATGTAATAAGCTGAAAATGAATATGATTTAATGAAGATTTGATAACAAATCTTTCCTACGTTTATTTGCTAGTGATAGATATTTCCATTAACGGTTAAGTTCTTTTCCACCCAGGTTATCAACCTTAGTAAGGTCATCTCAATTATACAATGGTACATCGACACGTGTCTAGGGTTTACATGGATAAAACTAAATTTACTTGCAAAATAATACGGATAAAAAACAAGTCCCATGTATTATGTATCGAACAAGACAATCCAAACCTTTGTGTGTTTATTTTATATAAATCAAATTTCACAGTTCCTAATTGAGTGTTGACAGCCATACGCTAATTTGAAAATTCAAGATCAACTAATAAACAACATCTGCCAGTCACTTACATCTAATTATTTTACCTTTCGTGTTATTTTGTATTTTGCAGTTTTTTTTAGCCGGGTTGGTGAAAATGTGAAAACTGCTAAAGAGCAAACCCTCGTTGGACTAAAGTACGGATGTAGTTTTTATCTGAAGAGGAGAGAAAATCTCTATAGGGGCTACAAAATGAATTATGTAAACCTTTTTTTTCTTAAGTTCAGATGAATTCCTTTAAGCCGTTGATTTTAACGTCATTAAATCAACAGTTTCATCAATATTGGACATGGTCAGTCACCATGGTTAAGATACGGAGAAATGGTAAAATAAATGGTTTTCAGAAAAAGCTCCACAAACCTATTTTTATCAATGTAACTTTGATTTTATCGGCAATTTTAAATTGGTCGTTCTATCTAGAAAGGAAGATGTATCATTAAACAGAGAATTTGAAGGTGAGGCTTCTTATGGAAAATAACAGAAGAGCTGCGAATAGATGTTTACGAAAATGTCTGTGGCCTATTTCACCCTCGTTGTCAAGCCAGCTGTCACTGTGGCCTATTCCATCCTTGTTGTCAAGCCCGCTGTATATGTGGCCTATTCCATCCTCGTTGTCAAGCCCACTGTCTCTGTGGCCTATTTCACCCTCGTTGTCAAGGCAACTGTCACTGTGGCCTATTCCATCCTTGTTGTCAAGCCCGCTGTATCTGTGGCCTATTCCATCCTTGTTGTCAAGCCCGCTGTATCTGTGGCCTATTCCATCCTCGTTGTCAAGCCCACTGTCTCTGTGGCCTATTCCATCCTTGTTGTCAAGCCCGCTGTATCTGTGGCCTATTCCATCCTCGTTGTCAAGCCCACTGTCTCTGTGGCCTATTGGATCCTCGTTGTCAAGCCAACTGTCACTGTGGCCTATTCCATCTTCGTTGTCAAGCCCGCTGTCTCTGTAATATATACGATCCTCGTTGTCAAGCCCATTGTCTCTGTAATCTATTCCATCCTCGTTGTCAAGCCAACTGTCACTGTGGCCTATTTCATCCTCGTTGTCAAGCCAACTGTCACTGTGGCCTATTCCATCCTCGTTGTCAAGTCAACTGTCTCTGTTATATATACCATCCTCGTTGTCAAGTCAACTGTCTCTGTTATATATACCATCCTCGTTGTCAAGCCAACTGTCTCTGTGGCCTATTCCATCCTCGTTGCCAAGCCCACTGTATCTGTGGCCTATTCCATCCTCGTTGTCAAGCCAACTGTTTCTGTGGCCTATTCCATCCTCGTTGTCAAGCCCGCTGTCTCTGTGACCCTTTTTCTCATTTTGAAGATATCACGTTACTGATTTGACCTAGAGTTACGTAGCAGCAGTAATTAACGGATCAGAAGACGCTAACTACACAGAAATACATGGTCTTATACTTCATTTACATATTCAAAGGTATCCACAACATAAATGTGTGCTTCGTGTTTTCCCCGCGTTTTATCGAATTTGAATCAGGCTTTCGGTCTCATTTAGATGTTGACATTGTGTGTTTTTTCGGCATAGCCGTATAATATTCTTTTGGCCCGGATATGACGCGACAGGTGGCGTTACTGGTCAAGATGAAGTATGTGATTGGTCAATGTAGCGGTCAATGCAAAATGCAGATATGCAGTTAAAAACGAAACAAAGTTAAGATCGAATGCAAGCTGATTAAATGGATGTATCTTTTCAAATGACACATTTATGAAATAAAATTCCTCATTTAAATGCACTCTTATTATCACCAAAAATGATTGAAACTGATATAATTAATTTTTCTTTGTTTTCATGGTAAATACTCAAATCTGATTGGTCGAAAAATTCTTTTCATTCTTCTATGAAAGAAATTCCGAGAATGGCGCGAAAAATGTGATGTCACAATACGACAATTGACGTTTCGTATTGATTTGAGAAAAAGAATCCCAATTAAAAACCAGTAAAATTGTACATAAAACATGTTTTAAATTAGAAAATCATTTTCAAAAATTAATTATAAGCGTTGATGTCAATTATTTTTTTTGGTTTCATCGGGGTATGAAACAAATTTTGTCTGCAAACTTCTGTAAGAATCCGCTACGCAGGATTCATACAGTTTGCAAACAAAATTTGTTTCATACCCCGATGAAACTAAAAAATGACAGCAATGCTTAAATAATTTTGTTATCTGTGCTGAAACACATTAGTTCGTTCATTTATTTCACCAGCAGATGTATGTTAAAACCACAGGCATTACAACTATGCTATCTATTAAAGATATTTCTTGTTTGTTTCTTTTTTACCTTTTCCTTTTTTTGTTCGTATTTTGCCGTCATTCATTGATTTTCAGTTAGAAGGTCGTTTCCATGTCGATATTCTATGTTATAACGAAATGTCAACACTTTGAATGTGTTAAGGTGTCGAGAGAATTTGTCGGTTGTCTGTGTATAACACAGAGTGTCACACGCGATACACATCCAACAGGACCAATCTTTTCTTATATCTTGTTCAATATCCAAAAACACCAGATTCTACCTCCTTTGTATTTATCTGTCTATTCATCTTCCTATACCCCGCCCCCCGCCTTGTATCCGAGCGAAATTACTTTGAATTATTAGGTATGGATGGTGTCACGCGAGGGCGAATTTCAAGAGCCATCACGTTAAAATTTCGTAGTCTAGACACGAATGCTTAGCTGTAGTGAAAAGGCGAGGCTTCGTCAAAGGAGACATTATGAAGGAGAGAATGGTTAAAAAATGATAACCCCCCTCCCCTCCCCCCCCCCCCCCCAAAAAAAACAAAACAAAAACAACAACAACAAAAAAAAAAACAACCCAAAACCCAACAAATTTAGTTGCCTCTTACGAACCATGCGACAGGTCATTAGGTACAATTTTTACGTCTAACCTTCAGGATATGTATTTTGTGTCATGCTTACCTTCAGGTAATAATCATCCGGATGACGTAAATGTAGCAGCAACATACTATAAGGTACTTACAACAGTTTACAGTACCTGAGTACCCGATGAGGTGAAGGGCGACAACTCTCTTGTCCGAGAATGTAGTTATTTATCCGCAATTTAAACGTAGTATTTGGGTACTGGACATCTTAAGACGAATAAATATGCTCAAAAAAAAAAAAAAAAAAAAAATGTTACGGTTCTGTAGTCGTTACGGTTCAATAGCTGTTTCGAGGAGGTGACTTTCCAGACGATCATAACATGTGATAAACATGATAGCTGGCACGGTAGTTATTCGCTAATCACGTGGCAGTTAGTTGAAACCTAGCCTTCCTTTGATCACAAAGCTATTGATTTCACGATGTTCCATTCTATAATAAGATATACTATCACGTGACACCGAGTCGCTATAAAAGAGGAGGACGCACCCAGCCATATACCATTTCCAAGCTGACAACCGAGCCAGTACATGGCAACGTACTTGGTCGACGGAAGATTCCGTAAAGATCTTACTTGTCGATCGCTTAATGAAAGGATCGGTAAACCGCCTCAAGCAAGGATGGTTAACGATAAACAAAACAACAATTCGACGCTGTCGTATGCTATGGAAGGGAATGACGATTTTGAATGCAGTCAACACTCGGTTTTGAATAGAGAGCAGTCGATGACATATTCTAATGTGTCAGAACATCAAGAAAATGCAGGATATCATACCGATGTGAGCAACTCAGATAGTGTAAAGGATGGCGAGGCATGTGAGACAATTTCAAAAGTGACTGACAGTAGTTCTAGTACTGAAGCAGTCAATGGAGAACTTAAGAAGGAGACTGTGGAGAAACGTGTATATACATATCAAAACAATCCATTTGTGAGGATTGAATATACAGAACATAGAGTCGACCGGTCGCCCAGGATAAAACACAAGTACTGCTTAGTTCAACGAGACGAACCCGCAGAAGGACAAGATCCAATTCCCAGTATAAAAGGAAATGCTATCATCACTCGAAAAAAAGTTGAATCCATCTTGCGTTCATATTCCACGGAGGAACAAAGGAAGTTAAGAAAAATGGTTTCAATCTTAAAGAAAACGAGACAATATAATATGTGACTAATTGGATCCTTAGTGACATGATATTTGACCGTACGCCATAAACAATCGCTTAATTGATGATATCATTATATAATGTATTGTGCAGTCGAAATACAACATTACCATATCCAGCCGACGATGAACTGTTGATAATAACATTAATGATAACAAAAGTTATATACATGACAATTTCGTACTAATAACTGGGACTTGAACACCATCAGACATACTTAATTGTAGCTCATATTCAGGAAGTCCGTATCAGGAGGTATGTTCAGTTGCTGCTTGAAATGGTATGTTACTATTTCTTCAGAAAGCGATTGTCGTGTTTTGATAGTTGGGATAATAATAGTAATTATTTGGAAATAACTTTTCTTCGAGAAAACATTACTAGTAATAGAAAGTAATTTTACTTTAAAAATGTGAATGTATATTTCTACGTTGCATTTTCCGAGTAAAATTTAAAGTGAATAAACAATTCTTTGCATTCTGATGAAATCCTATTGTTTCTATACCGATGTGTCATTTAACGATTTACCTGAGAACTAGTCTAATAGCTGTCGCCGGTGTAGCATCGAATACTTTGGAGGTAAAACAATTGATAATAACGATTGATCCCAGGTTTAATTATTCAATAATTTTAAACTTCTATGATACATGTTGAAACTATTTGTATAACAGGTGTCGCCATCTTGATTTTTTACCTACTCCCTCATTATATGCCATAATTAACGCATTTTTACAGAAACAAACTGACATAAAGTCAGTCGTTGTACAGTATATATATTTTTATTGGTTTAAGAATAGTATATAATTGTTTTAAAAGTGTATATAAAACAATTGTTTGAGAATTGTATATAATTGTTTTAAAAGTGTACATAAAAACAATTGTTTGAGAATTGTATATAATTGTTTTAAAAGTTTATATAAAAACAATTGTTTGAGAATTGTATATAATTTTTTAACATTGTATATATAAGCAATTATTTGAAAATTGTATATACATTGTAATTGTTTTAAAAGTGTACATAAAAACAATTGTTTGAGAATTGTATATAATTGTTTTAGCATTGAATGTAATTGTTTTAGCATTGTAAACAATCATTTTAACAATGTAAACAATGCTGTATATATTTTTATTTAATATAACATTGTTGCATAAATGCTTGAACATATTTCATTGTTTTCGCATTTTAAAATAAAATATATCAGTTAATATCCTGTTTTTGATATTTTGATTTTGTGAAGAGAGTAAGATACACCAGAGACGAAAATGAAGCTAACTGCACGATACAGCTGTTTTGATTTAATAGTTTGCAGCATCTTATCAACATCTAGGATCATTTAAAGATGACTTCTCCTCAATTTGATTAAAATCATAAATCGTGGTCCCATTCCGTAACCTTTACTCCGTTGAATTTAATCAGTTTGGCATCCTCTGACTTTGTATGTGTTTCGGGAGACTGCAGAACCACAGTATTATGTTATTTATACTGCTACAACACAGCTCGTCTGTGATCCCGAGGGTCTACGGAATTAGTATCTGGGAGGTGACGGAGGACGTTCAAAATAGACCGAATTAAAAATCCATAATTGCGCAGATTTAAAAAAAAAACGTCAAGAACGTGTATATGAATGAAACCAGGACATTCAAGTTACGGCGAAACGTCTTTTTATCATCTGAGACTGCGCCAAATCGAACGAATCCACACGCTGAACTGAGCGCTTGTTATGTCAATTTGGATATCATTTATGAAAAAGAAACGTATACCTTTCATGAAACACCGCGTTTATTTCTCAAGAAAGATAATAGCCAAATGCGTATAAATCTTTTATTCCCTTGACCGATAGGTGATGCATATCAAAGTGGGTTAAAAGCCCTGTATCTGACGGTCATTATGTACAGAAGACGTAGGGAAAGTGTAATTTCCAGCATTAATCAACATCTGCTTAAGAGGCCATCCTAACAAGTCGTGAACAAAATGTACCTGCTGTTATGTACATGATCCTCAATATTGACTTATATGGGAACACCCTGCATATGTGAGTCTTAATGTTTTTGTACCATTTAAAACAAGAAACTGATGTTTGATTGACATTGCCCTATATACAAAATAAGGTTCGCCAGTGACGTTGAAACAGACTTTATAGTGTAATCACACTGCAATTCTACCCCTAAACACGGAAGCAGATCACCGTATCCATACTGGTACTTGGTGAATCGTTCTTGTCATGTTCCAGCTGAGCTTTAAGAGAAAAAATTTTAAGACCTAAGGTGCGTTAGTGTTATAAAGAAGCTCAGTCGGAAATGTAATTTATCAAAATCTAAAAAATGATAAATTTTAGATACGCCCATTTACTACTCCATGTTGGAGATACGTCCTTATTCCTCTAAACAAACGACATGTAGATGTCTTTTTTTGGCTTTAAATGAAATAGTGAATAGGGAATTGCCTGATTTTGTTAGTATATGTACACCCCACCTTCTTGATAATGCTCAACATGAAAACCATAACTGATGTTTTGCCAAATTGTAGTGATCGAGAACAGTTATGTATTTTATTTGAACTTTTAACATCCGGACTATCTTTGACGGTTTTTACCACATGTAAAGCTGTTAATGTTTGTCTTACGTTGGTTGCTGTGAGTTTTATCTATATACCAACAAACAGTTTGTCTTTATCATCAACCTTATACATGTTCCGTCAAACTTAGACGCTGCACAAAATAAATGAGATGCCAGAAAGCCAAATAGTTTGTTCTACATGGGATCTACAGCATTTACTTTACAAACGATTTCCTGTCTCATATTTCTGTTTGTGCTCTGTAGTGGTGATGGCTGTCCTTATATTTACCTGGATGTTGTGTTAATGAAACAAACAGATAACAAACCGTGTATTCAATTTTCTGATGGACACCTTTATAAATATTATATGTATATGCACAATGACAGAATTCATTTCAAACAATAGTCGACAAACTGGCAAGACAATAACCAACGATTCATATGACGATATACGCCATAGCCTTGTTCAGAATAACATGTACAATGTATTATATATGACTATGCATAACTTCATACCTGACAGGTATTATGTATACATCCAGGTGAGTACGTTGACACCTGACGGTCTCACATGAGGTACATTTTAATCAAGGGGTATACTTGTTATATATATATCATTTTTAAATGGGGACAATCCTTACAGAAATACATATGTATATAACTCTAGCATCCTTATAGGTAAATAGACATTTCTGAAATTGTCTTACAGAGAGATGTGTCACAATATTTTGTTTATAGGTATTTATTGAGTTATATTTAATTTTCTATTCAAGTTGGACTCGATGAAACTACCAAATTTAATGTGTTTTATTTGCCCATGAATTTGACCAGATTAACATCATTCTACGCGTATGAAAAAAATATAGTGCACGAGCCGCCCGCCGGTTTCTGCCCGGTCTGAAGACTTGTAGCTCTTCAGTTTATTAGGAAAAATAAGTGTTAATTGAAATATATATTGGTCGATTTCATGGGGTGATGAATTGAGTTGCTCTTAAGACAGGGGCCAGATAAAGACCTACGGTGTGGCAGTGTTAATGGAAATCAGGAAGGAAATACCTTTTATAGGAAGAAATAGAGGATATCTAACAGTGTCTTCAGTAATACCAAATATATTTCACGAGTGGGGCTAATATTTTGATATTTTTCACTCGTGCTGCACACTCGTGAAAAATATCAAAATATTAGCCACACAAGTGAAATATATTTGGTTTTACTGAAGACACTGTTAGATATTCTGTTTATTACATTTTTTATCAACGAAAACCCTACCCCGTATGCTAACTAGGACTACAGCGATAATTTTTAAACAAAAAAAGTAGTTTCTCCTGTCCAGATGCTGACATATATGTCGGGCTTTCTGATTGGTCAATTATTTTGATATTTTCTAATCATTAATTTGATTGGTCAAATCAGCAAAAGTGATATTTTTCACTAGTGAAAAATATCACTTTTATAGAATGTATAATTTTTTATCTTTCACTGGTAAAAATGTAATAAATGTGCGATACCCCTCTCTCCTAAATGTATGGAAGCAGGCTCAATTCTTAAGCTCTATCTGTAAACACGAAAGCGATTAAAGTAGATATATGTATTAATATGTACTACATTCTATGCAGATACATTCTGACGTACTACACCCAAAGTAACAATATGGATTGTTGTTTTCTTCTTTCAACTAGCTTTTCGTTTACTAGCTTGGCAAACCTTGGTTCAAGGTCTGCCTAAATCAATCAGAACACAACACTTCTGGTTTAGGTTAATGCTCAGCATGAAAACCGAAAGTGATTGATCAAGAACAGTTATGTATTTCATTTAAACTTTTAACCTTGCTATCATTTTAAACGACTTTTTACGCCATGCGAAGCTGTTAATTTTTGCCTCACACTGATTGCTGTGAATTTTATTTATATATCAACAAACAGTTTGTATATTTGAACTTTTACGAGGGATGATTGATATGTTGTGAGCCTCGTATTAAAAGAGGTACTCAAGGATGTTCTTTTTAAGTCCTACTATTCTCTGACTATATAGGGCCGTGTACCCAAGAACTGGTCTCATTTGGTTTATACCGACGAGGTAGTACTCTGAAGTAAACAAGACAAGCAGATTTTACGAAAAGGACAAAATTTGTGAAAGAGCAGTGATCCAATATTTGCATAAAATAAAAGACTGTTCCATAAGCTGGGAAGGTTATAGCCTCGGTTTTCTGGAATGCAGATGGTATTCTGCTGATAGATTATCTCCAAAAGGGACAAACAATCAATGGCACATACAAAAATGTACTATGCTTTACTTCTGAGGCAGTTACGGGGAAGTCTTAAACTTAAGCGCCGCGGAAAGCTCACTAAAGGTGTGTTATTCCATCAGGACAATGCTCCTGTTCACAGGTCTGTCACTTTGCCATGGCTGCCATTCACGATTGTAGCTTTAAATTAAATTGATTGAGCATCCGCCTTATTCACCTGATCTCACTCAAGCAGACTTTCATCTGTTTCCAAAACTGAAAACAGCTATTTCAGGCACCCACTTTCAGTCCGATGATGGCGTCATACATGTAGTGGATGGCTTTCTGAAGGGTCAAGAAAAGGAGTTCTATAAAAGTGGCATTGTGGCCCTTAACCACCGCTGGCTAAAGTGTATAGATGCTGAAGGGGATTATGTTGAAAAATAATACAACATGTCCGGCAAAATTCAAATCCTTCAATATGAGGCTCACAACACATCAATCAGCCCTGGTTTTTGTACAGACAAACTGGGTATCTGTACTGAGTAAACGAGATGACAGAAAGCCAAATTTATTGTTCTACAGTCTTCCTTTTAAAACCATTTCCTGTCTACTATTTCTGTCTGTAATATGTATTTGTGATGAGTGTTCTTATATTCACCTGGATTCTGTATCAATTCAACAAACAATCAAAAAGACAAACAGTGTATTGAATTTTCCGATAGACACCTTTATAAATATTTTATGTATATACACAATGACAGAATTCATTTAACACAAAAGACAATAACTAACGCTTCATATAATAATATACTTCCATACATAGGTCGCTATTGGAAATGCATAGTAACATGTACTACGTCACATAGATGGCTATACGTAACAATACCTAGACAGGTAATATGTACACCCAGGTGAGTATGTTGACACCTGACGGCCTTACGTAAGGTACTTTCTAATCAAGAGGTATACTGCAAATATACATATTTTAAAAGTAACCTGATTTTAACGTTGTTCGCGCTAAAATCATTGAAGCAGAT
This sequence comes from Pecten maximus, assembly GCF_902652985.1. NCBI lineage: Eukaryota > Metazoa > Mollusca > Bivalvia > Pectinida > Pectinidae > Pecten > Pecten maximus. Next base: position 35,174,136 of record NC_047030.1, on the reverse strand, counting down.
ATCGGTGCACTAATTCATCGTTTTGGTAATCTTTTGGAATTTGGCAATGCAATAAAATTTGAGTGCACCAACATGTAAATCTACTTATTTTCAGGCATACTCAAATTTCACAAAGTAGTAAATATTAACAGATTAACATAATGATGAAATTGTTGGTCAATAACGCTTGCTTTCAAAATAGTACTTCAAACATAACAATAGTTTAGTTCAATGATTTCACAGCGAAGAGCGCGAAAATAAGATATACAATAAACTATGTACAGTCTACAGTAATTGAAAATGCAATAAATCCATTTAAATAATAACAGATATTAGTGTAAAAGTTTTACAATTTACACCATCACTAATTGACAACTAAGCCTTACGCTACCGTGTCAAGAAGATTTTTACGTTTCATTGTGATGACACTATAAAACCACCTTGTGTGACCCATTATCATGAACACTGCATTATATGACGTTAGGAATCACAAAGATGGGATGCCAAACACAAATGTGAAAAAAATAAATTTATTTTATAATTAATAAAATAATTCCCTTTATATGTATCTATAAAATCATCAAAATGGATATCTGATACTCCCTACTACTTAATCAGATCCTTAGTCACCGCTAAAATTATTCCGGGTTGTACAAGTGAATGGTTATTATACATATCAAAGTCATTCACACACTCACACACCCACATATATACACATATTCAAGCTACTTAAATTTTTTTGAGCATTTCAAATGCCTGCATTTGTGATCTATATTGATTGATATTATATATAGTCCGATTTTCTTAATTGTCTAAACATGATCAGTTGGAGGTCAACATTTTGTGATATCGACAAGATGCTTCTCTTTTAGAAACAAAGTCAATATTTCGTTTATGACGTCATATTCATTGTGACGCCACAACAATTAATGTCCAAGTGTAAATTTCCTTCTACCAAGATAAATATAATTCGGTTTGTCATTAAGCAAAATCAGTGATCGCTATGGATAAAACACGAGAGATTGCTCGCCATTATGGATATGTGATATTTAAAATGTGAGCATTGGTGATATGGATAAAACACGAGAGATTGCTCGCCATTATGGATATGCGACATTTAAAATGTGAGCATTGATGATATGGGTAAAACACGAGAGATTGCTCGCCATTATTGATATATGACAAATGTGAGCGTTGAATCATCGATAGCAAACGTGGGTCGTTTTCGTCTTTGAATGCAGAGTTAAAAAATACACTTACAATTAATTAATTTTAAAAGGGCTCTCCACGATGCTTTATGAGGAATATACTTATAACATTGCATTATCGTAGCATCTGAGGTAGGTGACACTTTTAATTGACTCTCCTTTTGACTTTAGTTGCTGCAAGGACCTTTTGTTAGGATTTATATTGTTTGGCGTCCTATCAACTGCTCTGGACATTGAAGTACTGTCTCACCTATGTAGGAGATGTTTACTTTTGGTCAGTTGTTTGAGGATGTGTGTTGTGTGTGTGTAGTTTGGGAGGCTGCGTGGGAGATGTTTACTTCTGGTCAAATTGGTTGAGGATGTGTGTATGTGGTGTTTGCGTGAATTTTGGGAGGCTGTGGTATGTTTATGTTTACATCCTTGTAATGGCGTGAAGCTGATGCCGACTCTATAGTGCTGCCTCACTGAAGCGTACTGGTGAAGACACCCAGCAGGACGTCCCACCCGGTCACATTATACTGACAACACTCAGCAGGACACTCCACCCGGTCACATTGTACTGACAACACTCAGCAGGACACTCCACCCGGTCACATTATACTGACAACGGGAAAATGTTTACCCCTAACACGCATAAACATTGAGAATAATCGGGCTAGTAAGTCATAACAGCTGAAGGTGAATATATGCATAAAGTCTCTGTATCTATGGGGAATTTCAACGTAAAAAAAAGAGGAGACATTTTTCTGCTGGCTGGGCTGGCTGGCTGGCTGGCTGGCTGGCTGGCCGGCCGGCATTAATTATTATGTGGAACCATTACTACCAGATTTTCATTTGAATCTCCCTTTTATGTCTCACCTAGGCCTCCCCCAAACCACCTAGGGAGCCAGCAGAGTGCTAGGATCGAAACTGAATTCTCTTAAACATCATTTAGTCCAGACAAGTAACTCATCCGGTCAAATTTGAAAACATGGTGATCATCAAGCTAGCCGTACAGAAGGCGATCCTCACAGGATGGTTCTCTTACACAATATGCCTTTCCGGCCTCTCCTTCCCACCACAGGAGAGGCTCTGTTAAGTGTTGCTAAAACCAGTTTCTATAAATACTATCAAAGTAAACAGTTATATTGTGCTATTTTGAGATCTTCCTGTGTTTTATCGTTTTCGCAATAAATAAATAAATAAATAAATAAATAAATCCATGAAAGTCTGAAGCTCTGGTTAAAACTCACCAATCCTCTTTTCTCTTGACTGGTTAGAAACAAACTTGTTATTTTGTTTGGCCTTATTCTCTAAGCCCTCAAATTATTGTGTGTCCTTTCTTTATAGTATCCAACGAAATTGTGTACTGCCTATGGTTGATAGTGGACAGTGGGTTCGAAATTTATATCAAATCCCTGGGACTGTAAATAGTTATGGCAGCGTCAATACAGAATTCACTTGTCAAATATGTCATTTTTTGTCAACAAAAATCATCATTTTGCGAAACATTCTCTATATTTGGACTATTTGGTGTAGAGCTTAAATTGACTACTTAAAAGTATATTCTTAATATAAATGACAACCAAGGGAAAGATCTCGGTGGCCAGCACTAGAACAAACTTCAAAGTTTACAGTCTTAGTAGTAACAAAGTTACACTCCGGTGTGGCAGAGAAGAGGAATTAAAACAAGGCTGAGTCTGTCAAGGTTGAATACAAAATAATGAACCGTTAGTTAGCAAAGATGGTGAGATTACGAGGTTAGATTGTAAACTGTGACGTGTCTTTTCTTTTGCTGGGTGTCTTCAGTTGCCGTGTGGTTAAGGTGTACCGACACTTCATCACTAGCCCTCCACCTCTGGGTTGCGAGTTTGAAACCTACGTGGGGCAGTTGCCAGGTACTGACCGTGGGCCGGTGGTTTTTCTCCGGGTTCTACGGCTTTCCTCCACCTACAAAACCTGGCACGTCCTTAAATGACCCTGGCTGTTAATAGGACGTTAAAAATGTCTTTAGTATTATGAGTATGGTTAGTGAGGTTAAACTAAAGTTGGTACCAGTTCAACATTATTACAAAGTGACAAGTATGATCATACCCCAGACTCCTGAAACAATTATTAATGTACAAACTCGCCACACGCATTCATGTTACACATGGAAAAGGCCGTCCATCTGTGACCTGTATTGGTAGGATGTTTGTTTAACATCATAAAACCAAACATTTAGTTTGACAGAAGTATCTTAATATAACCCCGCAAAGTACTGACCACAATGAAGTGCTCGACTAGAGAAAACTTCTCTAAGCTCGTTGGTTGAGCATAAGACTAGATATCCAGAGGTCCCAGGTTCGAACCCTAGCGGAGACATTGAAATAAATTTAATTAATTATTCTTTCAGCTAAATCGGCGCCCAGGTAGGTTAGGAATATGTACTCAGGAATACTGCTAGAATCACTGTTACCCTTGGATACTTGAGGGACCACAGAACCAAATCAAAAATAGATTGTGGGTTTTCCCCGTTTGGGCAGAAGATTTAATAGGAAGGTGAATGCATCATGGCCTACTGATTGGATATTTAGGTGAGAGAAGTTTCCAAAGTTTTATGTGTGGGCTGGGCAATACATGTAGGATGTAAAATAATTAGAAAAAAAGTTATATTTTTCCTAGCCTGTTTTTGTCAGGGGGAGTTAATTAAGTGTGTATTTTGTTGTAAATTTAGATGAATTTTTGGTGCTGAATTCAATACAAGATGGCGGCCCTCATATAGAAAAAGTTCAAATTGGTAGAATTTTTAATCATTCTATTTACAGGTTTCTGAGATGACATTCTTCAAAATTAAGGCTAGTGGACCAGTGTTGAAAACTCCATTTAAGCAGTACAGTGGTAAACGTTAACATTACCGTCTATGGGAAATCATTTGGTTCCGTGGTCCCTTGAGAAAGAGTTCTTCCCTTGAGGGCGAGTATGTACATTTTAACCCTGGTAAATACTAGTTATAATATACTTTTGGGAAACAGATACCTTCGCTTTAGCTCATTCTGTTGGGCTATCCAGTGAATGAGGTTTTTGTACAATCCCTTATAGTGTGAAGGCTTTGAAATTAATTTATCTATCAAGCTCTCAGCTACGTCACCTTAAAATTGACGCCTGTATTTGGGTAAATTCATGGAAATGAAAGTACTTTTTGACCAGTTTTTAGTAACCCATGTGATTGCCGTGAAGTGATGCTATATTTTAAAGGGTATCTGTTTCCGATGCTGGCATATCTGTTCTCATCACGTCAAGTCTTCCCTAGTCTTATTCAAATGTTCCACCCGTATTCTTAGAGACGAATTTCCGACTGTACCTCCAATAGACGACCTCAGGATGGATATCGTCGACTTTTCTACTCCATGGCAACACGAATACAGGTGGCTTAAGAAATACGAGAAGCAACTGAAGATTTGGGAGAATCACCAGCTGTGTCATGGAGAGCTTTCCATGCAACACATGAAACTTCATCCAATAGTAAACCTGATGTGTCAGTGCTTCTGCCGTTATTTAAGGAAGAATCGAAGTTTGTGGCCATGATTAAACACTCAATGACGATCATCCGGAAATGTGTGCAGTCCTTAAATCCAGGACAAATTCCGGTTATCGCACTTGGGCAACCGCTCTATGCGCTTGCGAAACAGATACAGTGGATTTGGCCCGATTCATATGGCGTCAACCTGCTCGTTGTAATGTTTGGCGGCCTGCATATTGAGATAGGCCTGTTTAAATAAGTAGGTGACAGGTTGGAAGGATCGGGATGGACATTCGCATTAGCACAAGCGAACATAGCCTCTTCTGGTACAGCATATTCCTTTCTTAAAGCTTCCCATGTAACGAGGACGAGAAGAGCACACTAGCTAACTGTAATTGCTTTGTATAAACTGATGACCTCAGCCTATGACAACTATTCAGAATCTTTCGAAGAACAACCAATCTGTTTAGATGAATGGTGTCAAAGAATGGCCAACAAAAGACCACAATTTCAGTACTGGCTAACAACGTTTAAACTTGAAATTACCATCTTGCTTTTTGTCAAAGCAATCCGAGAAGGTAATTTTGAATTAAATAAAATATGTTGACAAGGTCAATCCCCTGGTTCTTCGCGCTTGACCATTAATGCAGAAAATTAATGTTTTCGACCAAAGATCAAAGTATTGAATCGATCCCTCCTAGAAAAATTGATACAACACCATAAACATGCAACCTTCAATTCCAGTTGGGTGTTGGGTGTCGTGTGGGCGAATTCCCTACATCCTAGACAGATAGTTCATATGCCGGAAATCCTTGGATGGATACAGAACACATGTTACAGGCATTCTGGATTTCATTGCCGGAATAACCATCTTTTACGAAAGAACTGGTACACTGTGGCTGCAAGAAAGGTTGCAGAGGAGCATGTTAATGTGCAAAATCCTCACTTCCGTGCACTGCTCTTTGTACCTTTAATATAACTAATGTTGAAAGAGATTGTAAAATGGAACGGAAATTAAGCAGAGCAGGATGAACGTTAATATATTTTGAAGTCAAATTGATAATGTCAAAGTTGAATTTTACCCTGGGTTTTAACTATAAAAAAAAATAAAATAAAAAATAAAATAAAATAAAACCGGAAGTTGAATGACAATTGTCCATATTAGCTTATAGGAACTGGAAATCCAAATGAAAACAAGTCATGAGCATCGTCTTGCCACAAAAACAACATTGAAAATTTTGGTAGGTAACTATTGATGTATGGTACAAATCATGTTATAGTAGTATGTATGCAAAATGTGAATATTTTTAATCTGCAAATGTATTCACCCTGAAACCCGGAAGTAGAAATGCATTTAGTTTCACAAAATGTGGCTTGTTTATAAGATTTAATATTGCTTCATAGCAATAAATTCCACGATATTAGTACAAACAATGTCCTTTTTAAATTGATTATATTTTTGTTCCAATAAAAGAGAAAATTGAGACAATTTTAAAAGAAACCGGAAGTTCTGGTTTTCAAAGAAAGCAACAAAACATAAAGAAGTATAAGTTGATTCATTTGCACACTTAATAGATTGTTAATAAACAGTATTTTATTACATATGCAACATATCCAACCATTGTTTTTGTCTAAAATCTTGTTTTTGTGATACCGCGGCGGCCATCGTGGATTTTACCGGAAGTAGGGCTTTTTGGCGATGGGTCCATATCTGAAATGTTTTGTTTGGTTATTAACTTTATTCACACCAAGTTTCATGCCTTTACCACAAAATGCAGTATTTTTCTCTTATCTGCTGTACTAGATGGCCAACACTACGAACAGGGCGGTTATACACAAGAAGCATCTCTCTCCCCCCCCCCCCCCCCCCTTTTTATTTACAAAATTGTACACCAAAATGTTGCTTTAAACCCAACACATGCAGTTACTCCCGCAGACCCCCGAACATAAACACACCCACGTATGCAAACACATACAGAAATTATATCTACTACAAAGGACACCTTCAAATATTCATTCTTTCCACACACCATAACGCAATGACATATCCTTACAACAGCAGCAGTATAATAAACAGCACTATACGATATCAAAGCACACCAACTCTATACAGTCCTTGAAGCCTTCATCACAAACGGATTTTTCTTTTACCTTGCCCTGCACAATATACATGTATTAATATTAAAAGAATATATGTAAATACATCTCCCCCCCCCCCCCCCCCTTAACGCCACTGTACTATGACCTCCCGATGGCATAAATATCAATAATGATGGAGTCCCGTAATGAAAAGAATAAAAAGAATATAATTATCGCCGGCGGAATTGCCCGATATCAGATTCACTCAAAATTCTAAAAAATATGAAACACATCCCCGTGGAGTTCCGGCTGCGTAATATTTGTAGATATGAATTAAGAGACCATATACTATATTTCGATATTTTGAACCCTGGATCTTTAATGAATATACATCTGTCTTTAATTATTATACACCATGGACTGATGGAAAATTATTAATAACTTATCATATTAATAATCAATTATAGACCTTCAGTAAGGTTAACACGGTGTTATATCAACCTGGTAGAAACTCTCAACCGAGGGCAAGGCCGGAGGTTAATGTTTTATTTCCAGAACGTTAATATAACAATGTATTGATCAAATTCAAAGGTCTTATGTTTTCAGTACATTTGTATGAATATACATTTATTATTAAATACTAAAATATGATAACTGAACACTCAGACAAATGCATATTAAATTCAACATATGTGTTTATTTTCTTAATATAGATTCACACTTTTCGACACCATCTAACAAATAACCCTAATGAATTTATGCGCGACCTATGGTCCGGCTGATCTATATTTAGACCCATGGCGTCCACGAAGTACCGAGCTGCACATAACCGTCTCTTATTCAATGAGATAAAGGGGGGGGGGGGGGGGGGGGGGGTGTCATATCTAATATTTATAGAGACTTATCACAGAAATTGTAGGGTTGACAAGTTGATTTATCAACCTGCGGAATATTATATTAACCGCGAAAAAGATTTTATCTCAGTGATAAATAAACTACAAACAAGGCCATGACATTGCACATTAACATCTAAGCAGACATGAAACTTGACACTCCCAATTGCATATAACATTATCATTATTTATTAAAATGTTCTTATATCCACCCAGTAGGTATACTATTTTGGATCTGCTGTGCCTTAAATATTCATTATCCAAAGGCCAATGAAAAATCAGTATTGATTATCAGCGAATCGGTCCTGAGTAAGAGACGGCACAACGTATCGAGTTGACGTTCAATGGGGGAGTGTGAGAGCTAATGAACATCTCCATTAATGATGGGTGTATTCCAAAGAGAATGGTCAAATACCTTACATGTACCAAGGGACCACAGTCCATTGCATCATGCACGTGCTATGATACATCTGCCATTTTCCCAGAGTTCAAACTGCTAAAGCTGTTGATAGAATATCATTAGTGCGATTCTATTTCTGGAAGAATATACATAAAAATTCCTCCTGGATTTTCACACGGGGAAAATGTCAGATGGATACAAGTTTGACCTTTTATCAACCATGGTGACCTGCTCATCTTTATATTTCATCGTTAAAGGTTTGTATGACACTTTATATTACTTTTGTGTTATATCAATTTGTCAGTTGAATTTTTTTGTCAATAATGCTGCACTGCTTGTATTTTTAATTGTCGAAGGTAAGTAAAACAATAAAGGTAAGTATAGTAATAAAGATCAATAAAATAATATAGGTAAGTAAAATTATAAAGGTAACTAAAATAATAAAGATAAGTAAACTTATTTTATACTGTCTATGTGTTATTTTATTCTTTTGTCTATGATAACAACTCACCTTTACATACATGTATGTATATCTAATTACATCTTCGCTAGCCAAGGCTTCTGATTACGTTACACTCCACGAACCCTTGGCGGATATAGTCGTGTTCAAACCGTCGCGCCCTGGAATCCCAGGGCACCCAATCAAATCGCGTTTTACATTCTGGCTTGGTTTCGCAGTAAACAAAAAATGCGGCACCCAGTACAGAGCTATGTTATTGCCGACTATGTCATGGCATTTTACCTAAATACAAACATCACAATCTTTGGGGGAACATTCGCAGTGTTTGATCAATTCATATAAGTCATCGATCACATATCTCATCGAAATGACACCAAACCTTGATGTGTGTTTGTAAACATCACCGATGAAGTAAATCGGTAACGCTTGTTTTGATTGGTCGAAAATTTCATGCGTGAAGGGTGGTAATTTCGAATCACCGCTAGAGGGCCAGAACTGACGCCTATATCTGCCAAGGGTTCGTGGAGTGTAACGTAATCAGAAGCCTTGGCTAGCGAAGATGATCTAATTAAGGTAAGGATACTTATTGTTATATTCCTTATGAAATTAAATTCCCTCGAATATTACCAATTAGATACTTGTAATATTACAAAACATTTCATATCATTTAGAGAGTTACCAGACATTATTAATTTGATATTTAGTAATCATGTCATCGATTGTTTTATGGACAATTGTTTAATCATGAATTGGTTTTCTACCACAATAGGTTGGTGTTATTCAAATCCCAAGGCATAAAATAATCATTACAACTATTGAATTACATTCCGTTTATACCATACGTGGAATAAACTCTAAATGCGTTTTGATTGGTTGACACGGTGACCTTTGACCGGGACTACTTTTAAATCACGTGTTTATATGCAATTTGATTGGCTATACTTGAAGGCCGCGTTATAATGTCCTGGAAATGATAACGCACTAGAAGAAGTTCGCCCTTGTTTTGTTATAGTCTTGAAAATATATGTAGATTTTTATCAATTTATTGCTTGGAAAGAAAAAATCTTCTTTTTATTTTGTTATAACTTGTAATGAATTGTAATATTTCCATACATTTCCGAATTTGTCATTTTTGCATATTAATTAGCGGCGTTTCAAATTACATGTAGGTCATATCCTTACACCACACCTAAAATTATGAAAAAAACATAAGTTCACACAAAACAGGTCATTTCATCCTCAAATAAGCTTTTCTATTGTGGTAGAAACAAGTCACACAAACTCGTGGTTGTTGCTCGCTAAAGCTGGTGTTTTTGTAACCATTGAAAAATAACTAACTCATGTGAAAGATTGGTTTTCGTTTATTTTGTTAAGCGTCCTATCAACAGCTAAGGTCATTTAAGGACGGCCTCCCCTGTGTGGGTTCGGTTTTAATTGTTTAACGTCCTATCAACAGCTAAGGTCATTTTGGACGGCCTCCCGTGCGTGCGACATGTTTGGGTTTTGTGAGTGCGTATGTGTGTTTTGGGAGGCTGCGATATGTTTGTGTTATGTCTCCTTGTGATAGGCCGGAACTTTTGCCGATTTATAGTGCTACCTCACTGAAGCAACTGCCGAAGACACCAAGCACAACACCCCACCCGGTCACATTATACTGACAACGGGCGAACCAGTCGTCCCACTCCTAATATGCTGAGCGCTAAGCAGAAGTAGCAACCACCATTTTTAAAGACTCTGGTATGTCTCGTTTAGGGGTCAGAACCCAAAGCCTTCCTCACAGGGGCGAACGCTCAACTAAAGGCCAAAAGTTAGGCATTTTCAAAGGAGACATTAAGAAGAAGAAAGTTGCTAAGAAGGAAGAGGAAAGATAAGATACCAAATTTAGTCGCCTCGTACAATCATACAATGGGGGCAGCAGGTACAATTCCTTACGCCCTACCTGCAGAAAACCATAATCACCATCTACTCGTTGTGTAACCTCTATATGACCAACTGTTAAATCACCACCAGTAAATGATATTATAAATCATGCATAGGCCCGTCCCATGGACAGGGATATATCAACCCTCAAAAAAGAGTTTGGCTGGTCAGCATTGGATTGCTGATCGTGACTGGCCCCCAAACGAAATATGACAAATTGCTCTCGTCATTTTGTGGACAGAAAACCCACCGAAACGAGTCCCGTCCCCACGCTGTCCCCTGTCCTGTGACATACCGACATATACCCGGTATTTAGGTAGCTTTCATAGTTGCTCATTTTTTCGGCATAGCTGTATAATATTCTTTTAACCCCGGATATGACGCGACAGGTGGCGTTACTGGTCAAGATGAGGTATGTGATTGGTCAATGTAGCGGTAAATGCAAAATGCAGATATACAGTTAAAAACGAAACAGAGTTAAGATGGAATGCAAGCTGAATAAGTGGATGTATCCTTCAAATGACATAGTAATAACATTACATTCCTGATTCAAATGCGGTCTTTTTATCACCAAAAATGATTCAAACTGATATAATTTTGTTATTCATGCTGAAACGCACTAATTCGATACTTTATTTCACCAGCAGATTTACATTATAACCACCAGCATTAAAACTATGCCATTTATCTTTTTTTAGAGATATTTTGGTATTGTTAAGTATATATGGTTTTCCAGATAAGCATTTATCAATTTTGTTTAGTTCTGTCTTTAACTACATTTCAAGTAAAACTGTTTAGCAAATCAGAAACGCATCAAACAAATTTGTTGTTGTTTTTTACTTCTACTGATTCCCTGCATCAGGTATTCACAGTATATCGCGACAGCTCAGAGAAAGTTCCGACCAGTTCATTTTCAAGGATTGCCGGAAATTTTCCCCGAAACAGTACGATTGAGAAAATCGGAGATGCATTTTATCTCCTTTATCGAAGAGCTCGTAAGGGGAGACTAACTCGTAAATTTCGTATTGACCCAGCTGACTGTTGTGATGCCGTAGAGGACAACACACCTGGATTGATAATCAATAGTCTTGCCTTCAGGACCAAATGATAGTCAATTTCATTATCGGTTAAATGACGTACAATTAGATTATAGACTAATTTGATTGATATCATGATGAATAGACTATCATGGAATTTAATGGAAATAGAAATGTAGGTTTCACTTTCTTTGTTTTTCGGAAAATGAATAATTAAAAATTACAATCTTAAATCTGTTTTTTTTGTTGTTTTTTTTGTTTTTTTACATGTATTATAAACCACTCTTAAAGAATGAATATTATTTAAAATATGGAAATATTTAAGAGTGGTTTATAATACATGTAATTAAATGGGATGATACTGAGAAATTAATACAAACATAGGATGGTTTGTATGGTATATTTAATCAGCAAATAAAACAGATTGCTAACTATTTAATTGAATCATCTTATCAAGATGTTAAATTTTCTGTCATAACTCTAAAAGTGTTTTTCAAAGTACATTTTTTTTTCTGTCGCCACACTTTAAAAGTACTGAAGCACACATCCACATCAAAGGACAACACCTTGATATTAATTATTCCGAAACACGACTTAGAAACAGGATTTTCTATTTATGTAATGTATAGTTGGTAAAATATTCTCAGAGGATTAAATTTCGCTTTTTAATTTTTCTGTCTTCAAATACAGCAACCCAGCAAATATTCATTTTCTTTTTGTAACTTATATCCTGAAACGTCAAGGAGTGTTTACTTTAGAATGTCTTTAACGCATGTTTGAGCGAAATTTAACATCCCAGAACTAGGTCCAATTGGGACAGCCCCGATATATACACGTGAAATCTGACAACAATCCTGTGTCAGGTCACATTTACTTAAAAGCTACGGTCAATATTTGAAGCATTCATCTATTTAAAAAGGAACATTATAGCGTAGGCGTGAACGATTTTTCCTAACAAACAAATCATTTTGTGCAAACTCTACGCATTTATAGAACGCTGCAATGAATCTATAACAATGTTACAAATTGTTATACATTGTGTTTATCTTCGTGTCTTCTTGCTATTGGCGATATTTGATATCGCTTGGCGATGGTGATTTCTTGATCAGGAGGAACAAAATATCAATGTAGATAATAGCAGGACGCTGAAAACAATCAATACCGTAATATTAAATATACATAATTATAAATCACAATCGATACCATGGGAAAATACAAATTTCTACGGAGACCATTGAAAAAGTACCAGGAGAATAATACCAGGTGTTCCGAAAGAGTAAGCGTCTTCTGCGTCATCGACGACATCCGTCATACATATCTAGGTCAAGACGACACCCGTCATGCTAATCTATGTCACTACGACACCCGTCATACATATCTAAGTCACGACGACACCCTCAATACACATCTAGGTCACGACGACACCCTCAATACACATCTAGGTCACGACGACACCCGTCATGCATATCTAGGTCACAGCGACACCCGTCATACATATCTAAGTCACGACGACACCCTCAATACACATCTAGGTCACGACGACACCCGTCATACATATCTAGGTCACAGCGACACCCGTCATACATATCTAAGTCACGACGACACCCTCAATACACATCTAGGTCACGACGACACCCGTCATGCAAATCTAGGTCACGACGACACCCACCATACAAATCTAGTTCACCACGACTTTGGTTTGTGTTTGTCGTCCTATTAACAGCCAGTGTCATTTAAGGACGTGCCAGGTTTTAGAGGTGGAGGAAGGCCGGAGTAGCCAGAGAAAAACCACCGGCCTACGGTCAGTACCTGGCAACTGCCCCACTTACGTTTCGAACTCGTAGCCCAGAGGTGGAAGGCTAGCGTTAAAGTGTCGGGGCACCTTAACCACTCGGCCACCGTGGCCCCTAGGTCACCACGACAACCGCCATAGAAATATAGGTCACGACGACACCCGTCATAGAAATCTAGGTCACCACGACACCCGTCATAGAAATCTAGGTCACCACGACACCCGCCATACGATTTAGCTGTATGATGTCCCTATTGTCTATGAAGAGTCCTAGAAGGACGAAACAGCTGTTTGATGTCCCTAACATCACTGATGAGTCCTAGAAAGACAAAACCGCTGTATAAAGGTTTTTCTATGTATTTTGAATTTATATTGAAATATGATTTGATCTTGTGCGTCATGTTAATCATAAGCTATATTTTTACGATTTTGATTTTTCAATAATGGGATTTATTTTTGTATTGTACACATGTACTATCCATCGCCCAATCACCTCATTTATTCCATTTGTTATATGACAGTTCAACTTTGCTTATTAATATGTCGCTTATGTAAGCGAAAATATAATAGGTACAAACATAAGTAAACATAAGTAAGAAGTCTCCTATAACCACATAGTTTAATAATTTCGTAATTCTTTGCAGTTTGATATTTCAGGAGGACATTAAATACGTGCGAAGAATACTAACAAAAAAAGTATTTGTTGCAATTTTGCCAGTGAAATATAGAAATTTATCAAACTAATAAAGTAAAAATATAAGATTTTGCAATGAAATTATATGTTTTGCAGTGAAAATAAGTTTTCCGTTTTTGACCAATCAGAGCGGACCTTTGTATTCACCTCGTTGACACTTGCCTATTTTTCCAATCGAAGCGGGGATAGATAAATTGGTTATTTTGCTGTGTTTCTGAAATTTTCAGATTAGTTTTTGACAAAATACTAACTTGACGTTAGCTATTCATGCACAGATTCTCCTATAACAGCAGAAAACGCGATCAGTCAAAATGGCGCCGTCAACTTGTTTACATGTCATCATTCAATATCCTCTATATATTGCTTATTTACAGGTGAAATTGTCAACACTCCAAAACAATATGTGAACTGGAATGCAATGAGCTATACCTTGTTAAGCAGCGTGGGATATAATCAAGCGATATCTCCATTCACATTCGAAGTCAAGACATGTTCTGATGCACATATCGGTCTAATGGAGTTTGATCATCAATTCGACCAAGGTCGTATTTACGAAATTGTCATCGGTGGATGGGGAAATACTCAATCTGTACTGAGGTCAGAAAAACAAGGCTCCGCTCAAAACACCCACGTGGAGAGAAATATAATAAGCTGTACCGAATTTCGAACATTTCAAATTACTTGGGACAACTCCGGATCAGTGAAGGTATTCAAATACCAAACTGGTCAAATGGATAAAATCTTGGTGTGGTCAGATCCCAACCCGTTCAGTGTTAATTACATTAGCGTTTCTACTGGACCTGCAGGAGACGGAGTTTGGAACATAACAATACCAGGTAATGACGTCATCGGAAAAGTTCAAGGTCACAGAAAATAATAACATTGCGTTTTTTTGTTTGTTTTTTTTTTAGAAATTACATCCGTCTGAAATTCTGATTTTGTAAGAAAACTAATAATTATTATTCGGAATAATTATGATTTATCTAAAAATCAAAATCCATGTTCATTTGATTTATTATGAATATCCCTTAATTTCTAGTTTTTATTGTATCATTTTTTTTTTAAATAATAACAAATTAAAATGTTTTTGTTACCCGGATGATATACAATTTAAAGACTTTTGTGTTTAGAGTTTGATAAACGAAATTTGAAAATATAACATCAATATTTATTTTCTGTGCCTAAACAATACAAAATTTAAATATTTTCGAAATATGAATTACAATATTCATTTTAAATGTTTTTTGTTGTTGTTGTAAATCCCTTAGATTTCGCGAATATTTTATTTCGTGAATTTTTCTCTTCAGACATTTTCGTGGATACATGATTTCGCGAATGCTGATTTAGAAATAACGTTAAATTTGCGAGTGATGAGATATACTATTCATGGGATCTGCAAGTCTTGGCCGCTTACAATCGCGCAAGATTTGAATTTGCGATTGCCGCTCCTCGCTTATCAATGCAAAAATAGATCCCACGCGAAACATATTGAGATTTACAGTATATTTAAGGTATATTCGGATTTAAAGCAGCACTTACCATATAACATGTTTTTCATATTTACACTGTTTATACTCAAACAGTTCAAATTGTGGCGTTAGAACAGAATGTTCATTTGCTCTGTTGTATCAACATTAATCCAATATCAAAATTTGGACATGATATTTGGTGTGCTTACCCTCACTTTCTATATTTCGACATTTTAGGCAGAAATAATCCCCAGAAATCGCCTCTGGAATATTCCACATATGCTAGCCCCTTACATTACAGAAATAATCCCCAGAACTCTCCTCTGGAACATCCACACGTGCGAGAACCCTTATATAACAGAAATAAGCCCCAGAATTCTCCTTTGGAATATTCCAAGCTTGTGAGCCCCTTATATCACAGAAGAATGACAAATATATATTTTGAAATTTTAGGCAGAAATAATCCCCAGAAATCGCCTCTGGAATATTCCACACGTGCGAGAACCCTTATATTACAGAAATAAGCCCCAGAATTCTCCTCTGGAATATTCCATGCTTGTGAGCCCCTTATGTCACAGAAGAATGACAAGTATATTATATAGGAACGTTGTATCATTGGTGGTATGATAGCTATGTGCTTTAATCAACTACTACCATGTCTTTGACTACAGTGGAAATCACCACAACCACCACCACCATCACCACCAACATGTCGTCTGCTCCCACCACCACCAACATTTCGTCTGCTCCCAGCTCAACAACATCAACCCTCCCTGCCACCCCTTACACAACATCAGGTACCAGTGAATCCGAGACAGACATCCTCTCGACTTCCATCACGGCAACACAGGGTATATAGTGCACACCATATGCTAACTTAAATTGTTTATTTATTTATTTGTTTGTTTATTTATATATTTGTTGTATTTTGTGATATTCAGGGCATTAAGATAAAAACTGATTTGATAAATAGGCAAAACCATCTGTAAATTCAAATATTTTATTGTAATATTCGCAATATAGCAATGCCTTAGCTTTACATGTAGCGGTTAAATGCTGTATTAGGAAACAACAAAGAATATTGACATAAAAACGAAACCATACTTCAGCTCGTATTCGATTAAACGGGGGAAAATATAAACAAAATTACAGAATTGCGTGGAGACTCATAAAGAAGTAAAATGTGAATGAGACCAGGTGTTCAGGAAGAGTAAACGTCTTCTGTTTCATCTACGATTCCCGCCATGCAAGGTCACATCCGGGTCAGGTCACAATCTCAAACGAGAGTTAATGTAGTGACAATGGAATCATCGGGCATGTAAATAATGATCAAACATGTCTGACGTCATACCGCACGAACAAACATCAATATACATATACGGAGGAAGGTAGAGAAAAAGAAGGCAGAAAATTAATAGAAAATAAGAGACTGAGAAAGCGAAAAAAAACTGTTTTCTGTTGACGTCACCTTAAACTTACTTTCTATCTTTGATGATTTTTTTCACAAAATGAAAATATTTTTTTCTTCATCAGAAGTTTAAAAATTACCATAGGAGAGAACTGAGTGAGAAATCGCAACGTCAGGAAACACTATGAATCAAACTATATAAGTTATAAAGACATAATACAGACATTATACAGACATTATACAGATATTATACAGACAGTGTACAGACATTATACAGACATTATACAGACATTATACAGATATTATACATACATCATACAGACATTATACAGACATTGTACAGACATTATACAGACATTATACAGACATTATACAGACATTGTACAGACATTATACAGATTATAATACATTATACAGACATTATACAGACATTGTACATATATTATACAGACATTATACAGACATTGTACAGACATTATACAGACATTATACAGACATCATACAGACATCATACAGACATCATACAGACATTGTACAGACATTATACAGACATTATACAGACATTATACAGACATTATACAGACATCGTACAGACATTATACAGACATTATACAGACATTATACAGACATTATACATACATCGTACAGACATATACAGACATTATACAGATATTATACAGACATTATACAGACATTATACAGACATCATACAGACATTATACAGACATTATACATTATACAGACATTATACATTATACAGACATATGCAGACATTATACAGACATTATACAGACATTATACAGACATTATACAGACATTATTTAGACATATACAGACATTATACAGACAATCTACAGACATTATACAGACATTATACAGACATTATACAGACATTATACATTATACAGACATTATACATTATACAGACATTATACATTATACAGACATTATACAGACATTATACAGACATAATACAGACATTATACAGACATTATACAGACATCATACAGACATCATACAGACATTACACAGACATTATACAGACATTATACAGACATTTACAGATATTATACGGAAATTAATTTTCATTTCACAGCAGAATAAATACGGCAAGCGATCAATTCTATGTGATGTCAGTGTATATAGACGATACATTTAACTGTCCTACGAGCTGTACCTTTACCATGGCTATCTAAGAACTTTGGAAACAACGTGTTACGGCCAAGTAACGATTCCATCTATTGAAGTTATTCGGCATATCATACGGTTTTGTCGGGATGAAAACAAAGATTCACGCGGTGTACATAGAATAATAGATGGATCCTAGTTCATGGGTGATAGATATGTATATATCAGCGTCGATCTAACAGAATGTGTAATTGAACTTGATAAGGTCTTGGTTAACTAAGCGTAAGTAAGCTGTTTGATTAATTCAGCAAACGTACACCATGTAGTAAAAGGTCCCGCCATAAAGCCCAGATAACTAACTAAGGCATTCAGTATTATGCTATTTAATCTCCTGTGTATATAACCATAATCAATACTGATGAATTACTGGCAACTGGCTCTGAAACTTATTAATGTAATCCCACTGTGGTTTGTGAGACCAAATATTGTCAATAGAAACCCGTAATCTACCTTCCTCAGGGGGTCAATGTTACTCCTGTGTAAGGATAAGGGCGGAGGAAGTGTTCAATCCGTATGTAGATGTTTAAAAAATAATACATATGCTGCAATAGTTTTCATCATGTATGGCTGCTAAACAAAATACAAACAAGAATGATGGGTCATTGGTTTGTTCAACTCTTAAAACAACAACAACAACAACAACAACAACAACAACAACAACAACAACAACAACAACAAAACCAACAAAAAACCCAACAAAAAACCCAACAAAAAAACAAAAAACAACAAAAAAAAACGAGCACCTCTTGGGTAAATCATAGAATATATAAAGTG
Source organism: Pecten maximus (assembly GCF_902652985.1). NCBI lineage: Eukaryota > Metazoa > Mollusca > Bivalvia > Pectinida > Pectinidae > Pecten > Pecten maximus. Next base: position 35,155,354 of record NC_047030.1, on the reverse strand, counting down.
AAAATTTATCCATGTACAAGTGTACTTACTGTCAATCATTATATTATTAAAAATTGATTAGTTTTCAAATAATATACAAAGCAAATTTCATGTAATATTGTTTTTCTTTTCTTTTCATTTTTTCTAATGTAGAAACAAGACCAACTACAGCATGTCCCTGCAGTTGTGGTAAACCACATGCAAATTATACACAGGAGCAGCTCAATGCGGAAATTCAGAAATTACGGACAGAGATGTTGGTTGTCAAGTCAACGACTAGTAAATATATCCGGTCAAAAAGATCTGCCAGCGATTCTCGAACCTCCTCAAAGGTGATGGGCTTTGTAGCGGGGTTGGTTTTGGTGTGTGTATTCGGAGGTCTAATCCTACTAGACTTTCACCAATTTGATTATGATGTGCAAGGGATGCCGCCAATCTCGTTCAAGCGCCTAAAATCAACATCTTATCAAATCAAAACATTGTCTCCAATATGGAGTTTATCAGCGGATTGATACAGTGTAAAACAAAGACTAACATTGTGATCGAATATTTTTACATCAATTGCGTAAAAAGTTTTATAAATGTTTATCAATCCCTCTTGTTGGCCCGGATGGAAGTGAAAGAGGGGTCTAACTGTGGGAGGAATACTGAAGTATCCGGGGAAACCCACGTGGTCCGACAGGTGGAGCCAATACCGCGCGTCCGATCGGGGAATCGAACCCCGATCGCATTCAGGAAAGAGTAAGAATGCTACCATTCTGCAACTCGATGTGACGTCATTTGTATTTCTGTGTCGGTATAAAATTGCTGTGAAGATTTGTCCTCAAAACCTCATGGCTAGCGCTATCAAACGTGGCGAGGAGTTCCAGGTGTCTGACAAAATCTTATTATTCATGTATGTAGGCTTGTGCAACACACCGATTAGCATTAGTACGGAGAGGTATTTTTCTCTTGGGAACAACTGACATGGAGCTCAGATCAATCACATCACTTACATTGAAGGAGAGTATGCACAAGCTTAAGGGTATTTGTGGTGTACGATACCGGAATGTCCGGATAAACCCACGTGGTGGGGCAGGTGAAACCATTAACACGTGTCCGATCGGGGAATCGAACTCCGATCGCTTTAGGTAAACCATTCCGCCACCCGACCAGCCGTTAGATTATAAACACGAGATGACGTCATTTGTATTTGACGTATGATTTTGTGTCAATACAGAATTGCTGTGAAGATCCGTTCACAGTATCCCTCGGCTAGCGCCAGCAAATATGGTGAGGAGTTTAAGCTGTCTGACGTGTATGTCTGAGCGATCAATTAAAATCTGAAATCTGACGAATTCTTCAAATTTAAAATTCTTATACATGTGTGTAGGCTGGCGTAACACATCGATTGGCACGGGGAGATATTTCCTCTTGGGAACGGTGACACGGAGTTCAGATCCAGCATTTCACTCGCTGGAGAATGTTCACGAGGGTATGAATGGAGTACAATACCTGGTTGCTTTCAGTCATTAATTGTGTATCGAACAGACTTGTTTATTGGAAACTCCCTCTGGATATTTGTAATGCAGAGAACACAGGATATTGTTAATGCCGTATTATGAACGTATTTCTAAAGTAACTATCAAATTATTTTAATAAGTCATGGCTTTATGTGGATTAATAAATAGCTGTGGTGTAATTCAAAGGGATATTTTTCACCAGGAGAGAGCTGGGAAAGCTGGAATGTGCCGAGAGAAGTATTTTATTCTCGTGCGACAACGTTTGGTTTGGTTTATTTTGTTTAACGTCCTATTAACAGCTTAGGTCATTTAAGCACGGCGAGTATGAGTTTGGACCTCATCAAAGGTGGTCGATTAATTGCTAAAATCACGAGAACACTCGCAAGGAGCTCACCAAGAGCTGTGGACGTTAATCCCCGTGCGCTTTCTGTATTTGATGTGACGAATTCCGGCTATTATGATAAAACTGGTAATATTCGCGGTTGACTTAATTTCTCGCTATATTCGCGGTCATTAAATACATCGCGAAAATAAATAACCTACGAAAATTTTATTAAACAAATGTATCGAAGTGTTTACTGCAGAAATTTAATACCCGCGCACAAGTTCCGAATGGAACAACCGCGAAATATCAGGCCCTGTGGAATTTAACAATTATACTGTAGCTTCCAAAGTCGACATTGATCTCTATCCTTATCTATTTATGTAAGGGAACCGTATCGACAACATTTCTTCGTTTGAGATTCACATACATAAAGCCATCAATCATTTATAATGAAGAACTAGGCGTCGGATGCGTATCCTATTGGGGTAAAAGTTTACATTTCAGATATGCATCATTTACGTTTTATCTGATGAAATAGCTTCCTACTTAAAAGCTGAAAGAAACTGTTTAGAAATTTCTGAGCGGCAAACTATGGTGTTCCGTTAGGGCCAAATTTCCAATATCGCACCTTCGCTCCTTCGAAGGTAAACATAAACGCGAAGGAGCGAAGGAGCGAAAACACGACGGCGAAGGAGCGATTGAATTTCGCGCCTTCGCCATCGTGTTTTCGTTCCTTAGCGCCTTCGCTCCTTCACTTCTTCACTCCTTCGCTTCTTCGCTTCTTTGCTCCTTCGCTTTGCTCGCTCATTTGCTCCTTCGCTTCTTCGCTCCTTCGCTTTGCTCATTTGCTCCTTCACTTCTTCGCTCCTTTGCTTATTAGCTCCTTCGCCCCTCATTTGCTTCTTCGCTCCTCCTTCGCTTCTTTGTTCCTTCGCTTCTTCGCTCCTTCGCTTCTTCGCTTCTTCGCTCCTTCGCCTTTGCTCCTTCGTCATCGTGTTTTCGCCTTCGTGTTTCCGCTCCTTCGCGTTTAGGTCGAAGGAGCGAAGGAGCGATATTGGAAATTTGGCCCTAACGGAACACCATAGCAAACTATATCTTGAAACGTTTAAAAACAACTTTCTCATTACCAATAATCTGTAAAGGATGTCCTTTGTTGATAAGTACGAAAGATGTTTTGATAGTAACGGTTTTAATATTGATGTCGAACACTTTTTATAGAATCAACCTGGAGATTCACCCGCAGATACCGGTGTGGTATGAATAATTACGCACGTGCGCTTGCTTCCTAAGGATCCGTTAGATCAATAAACTGTTTCGAAAGGTTGAAACCAACAATTTTATTTTTTAAATTCTTGTCCATTACACAGCCAGAAAAATATCTGGAAAATCTCGCGGGCTCTGAGTATATCAATAAAATGGCATCAATTCATTAAGCATTGTTGAATTATTTTTTTTTTACATATAGGGACTATACATTAAAGGGACATTCCTTCGATTGAATAAAGTGTATGTCACCAAAATGAAACTTAATGAGAAACATATATTTTTTTCAAAATAGTAAAAAATATAATCTTTAAAATAATACGGCAGTTTTACTCTCAAGGAAACGAAAGTGCTTCAATCAAAGTATTCAATCCTCAAAATTCTCAATTCGACCCGAAGTATCACTAATTACCACAAAAGAAGACGGTATTTGTGTACGAAACGTCATTTTTCTGTACATTTTGGTGTTACTTTTATTACTGGTAGGCACAAAAAAACTCATTCGGGCATAGATTTTTCAATAGAAAGTTTGCACGTCTCTGAATTCCTGATTTTCGAACGAAGGAATGCCCTTTTAAATAAAACATCTATACTGATCATAAATAATTCACCAAATCAAAAATACTTTTTATCACTACATTACAACGCCCTAGATTCGATAATATCTCCGACAAAAAACAAACTTTTATACAATGATATTCATCTGGGTGTCATGAAAAAATAATGACACTTACTATATGAAGCTAAACGCTAGTTAGAATCTTTTGTAAATCGATGAGGTGTAACGATTTGCCTCAACGGACAAACCTATAAACATATTTTATGTTGAATATCCGAGTTATCGGTCATCTACTGTATATATCATGTAGTATCTCTCTATCCACGATTTTATGCACGAGTTATCTTATCTTTGTTCCTGATGCGTCCGACTTCAATATGATCTACATTGTACAATAATACAGAATACTGTACAAGTATTTATTTGCTTGAAAATGTACAATGATACAAAGACAATGCGTTCTGGAAGGGTGAACGTCTTCTGGTTTAATGACGACATTCGGCATACTTATGTAGGTCACGACGACACCAGATATACATATATAGGTCATGAAGACACCCACCATACAAATCTAGGTCACGGCGACACCCGCCATACAAATCTAGATCACAACACCACCCGTCAAACAAATCTAGGTCACGGCAACACCCGCCATGCAAATCTAGGTCACGACAACACCTGCCATACAAATCTAGGTCACGACAACACCTGCCATACAAATCTAGGTCACGATGAGACCTTCCATACAAATCTAGGTCACGACAACACATGCCATACAAATCTTTGTCACAACAACACCCGTCAAACAAATCTAAGTCACGAAGACACCCGCCATACATATCTCAAATAACGAATCCTTCTAGAACAGACAATTCTGTCCAGGGAATAAAAGGGATGAGACCGTCAGTATATGTGAGCCCTTAAGTGAATCAGAGTTTGCCAGTTGAAAACCTTTTAACCATCTACCAGACTATTTTATCTATGTACCTATCAATAATTAGTGTTGGAGACCGTGTATACTGTCATTATGATTTTAATGGATGTTATGATCGAAATCAGTCACGTGATCAATAGAATAGTCCTTTCTGCGCTCTGTGTTGTTTTCTCTTATGGGCGTCTCCTTAGTCTCCTGTTCTGATGTGACGAGGAATAACGCAATGCAATACAAACAAACAAGAATACAAACAAGCACACAAATAAGAATACGAACAAACAAAGAAAAATAGAAACAAACAAAAGCAAAGAAGAATACAAACAAATAAACAAACAAGGATACAAACAAATAAACAAACAAGGATACAAACAAATAAACAAACAAGAATACAAACAAGCACACAAATAAGAATACGAACAAACAAAGAAAAATAGAAACAAACAAAAGCAAAGAAGAATACAAACAAATAAACAAACAAGGATACAAACAAATAAACAAAGAAGAATACAAACAAATAAACAAACAAGGATACAAACAAATAAACAAACAAGAATACAAAGAAATAAACAAACAAGAATACAAAGAAATAAACAAACAAGGATACAAACAAATAAACAAACAAGGATACAAACAAATAAACAAACAAGGATACAAACAAATAAACAAACAAGGATACAAAGAAGAATACTAGGAAACAAAGAAAAAATACAAACAAACAAAAGCAAAGAAGGATACAAACAAATTAACAAACAAGAATACAAATAAGAATACGAACAAATAAATAAAAATACAAATAGGTTAGCAAACCATTTGATGTTTACACAGTTGTTTACGTATCCCTCGCCAGATTTTGTCTTTTTAGTCTTTGAACGGAGAAAATATATTAATACCGCTCAATATAAAGCGAGACCAAGCTGAAGCAGAACTTAAGCTGAGTACAGTACAGCTCTATAGCCGACATGGAATTCAAAGTAAAATAAAAAGAAACTAGAAATATATTGTAAATGAAGAAAACATAAAAATAGACTTGTAATTTCCACTCCTCTACGATGCTCTACGATACAATTCAATTGTGTTGCAGGATATCGTAGAGTATCGTAGAGGAGTGGAAATTACAAGTCTAGTTTTAATTAGGTTGGGCGTACGTCGTAAATATAGAATACAGCAGAAATAAACCGAATACATTTCATCTCTTGACGTCATCAATTACAAGATAGATAAAAAGATATAGAGGATATCTAACAGTGTCTTCAGTAATACCAAATATATTTCACGAGTGGGGCTAATATTTTGATATTTTTCACGAGTGCGCAGCCACACTCGTGAAATTTATTTGGTATTACTGAAGACGCTGTTAGATATTCTGTTTATTACATTTTTTATCAACGAAAACCCTACCCCGTATGCTAACTAGGACTACAGCGATAAATTGTAAACAAAAAAAAGTAGTTTCCCCTGTCCAGGTGCTGACATATATGTCGGGCTTTCTGATTGGACAATTATTTTGGTATTTTCTAATCATTAATTTGATTGGTCAAATCACTGGTGAAAAATATGAAAAATATCACTTTTATAGAAGGAATAATTTTTGATATTTCACTGGTAAAAATGTAATAAATAGAGGTTACACAACGAGTGGTTGTTGGATATGGAATTTATTTCACACGAGTAAGTTATTTTTTAAAAGTTACAAAAGACACGAGCTTTAGCGAGTGTCTTTTGCAACTTTTAAAAAATAACTTACGAGTGTGAAATAAATTCCATATCCAACAATTTCGAGTCGTGTGACCTGTTTCTACCACAATAATATCGGCTTGAATCAAAGGGAAACGTGGCCAAGTATAATTTCGCGTATGCAAATAAAGTGTACCGGTGACGTCCGGGACCCGGTGATGTGACGTCATTAGATTATTGATGACGTCAATAACAATTGCAGCTTGGGTCAAAGTTCACCGTGTTAGCCAATCGAAATGCGTACAGAGTTTATACCACGTGTGGTATAAACAGATTGTTAATCAACAGCTGTAATGATTAACTGATGGTCTGAGAGTTGAATAACACGGGGTATTGTGGTAGAAATATGTTTTATCCATCTTTATCTGTTTTGATACAATATAAAGGATCTGTTACAAAAATATTATTAAAATGGTCATATAACAGGCCCCTGGGACCTTTTGATTTTTTAAAACATATTTCATGGGTTGTCTTAAACAGTACTACAAATATCACCCGGTAATGATTAAATTGGCTCGTGGGCAAAAATCAATGTTACCTGTGACAGGTCCTTTAATAGATATTCTCTCATTACATGAGAAATGTGCACTTTTACTAGACGTAACCAGATTAAAAATAAGATGGATAAAGACTATCTTTCACAAATATCTTCATAATCATAACTTATTCACAACACTCGCCCTCTAATGGCAGTTAAACTTTAATGAATGTCATGCCTTTGCTAACTTTCAAAAGATGACTTTCTTCTTACTGATACCAGGGGAGATATAGGTTGTTTAATTAATTCCCTAGTTAGACCTCTGAAATATCTATTATCCTCGAAGGATAAAACACGATCGATATTGTTGATATTTATGTAGATACACTAAGTTGTCGATATCTTGTCGTGAATGTCACCTGCATTAAATCAACCGAATGGAAATTCTATGAACAGGTTTGAATCAATACACGGCAGTATTGTTCTAAGAAGAACATAAATTCTTTGTTACTTTTTCATATTTTATGCGTATGTATATAGTTTTCTGGATAATAAAAAACCTTCCAGATATACTTAGTATTCGAGGTAACTGAACATTTCTTATGTATTTTTTTCAATGTCGGAACTGAATTTACTCAAGTTAAACCGGGGTTCGAGTTACGGAGCTCTTGTTTCTTAATAATTCAAATATTCTTTGTTTTTTTGGTATGTTGAATGAAACTGGGAAATGAACGAAGAAAGGGAAAAAAGGGAAGAAGAAGAAAAGATAATGAAATACTGTAAAATCAAAAAGATACTTTCTGTAAGAGGATGCGCTAAGTCAGGGAGATGAACGCAGGCTCAACTTATTCTAGATACATAAGAAATAACTGAATATCAAGTAAAGTCCAACGAAATTCTACATCTACTATTTAGAATTATCGCGTGAGCTAATAACTTCAGGGTTGATGTGGTAGATATAAAACACTACTGGCCATTGATGACGTCCTCTCGACATCTCAAAAATCCAATAATATTCTTTTCTTTGCTTTGATAAATGCTGGCAGCTTAATATATACGTTTAAAACGCAGGTTTTTCGTCTAGAGGATCTATATGCAGCAGACCATTGAAGAAACGGGATGATAAAAGAGTCTTTAAATGCACAAGGTTGTTTCAGGATCGTATTTGTTCTTTATTAAGTCTCCTTTAACAACACCTTATTACGGCAGCACGATTTACCCCCCCAAAAAACCCCCAAAAGGACCCCGAAAAACCTCCGCAAAAGACCACAAAAGACCCCAAAAGACTCCCCAAAAAACTTCCAAAAGGTTATAAAGACCGAAAGAGGCCGCAATACACACAAAAACATTTAATTTTAGTCATTATAGCTGACATTCACATACGATTACGAAAAAAAAAAAGGTTTTTTTTGTGCTGTATCATTTTCTGATTGTTTCCGTGAGTTATTCCCCTTAGATCTTCTTGTGTACACCATTATTATACGTACATACTCTATTACGTTTTCACCCGACAAAAGAACTTTTATATATATTCACCTTTGAGACATCTAAGGAATGTATATTAATATTAAAGAAACATTTCGCACAATACGCCTAGCTAGTCAGTATTATTTATTCTACACACGGGAATCAGGGGAGGTAACGCTTATAAAATTCTCTCATAACTGTTCGGGCTTGATATGGTTTTTGCTATACGTCTTATTAACAGCAAAGGTCTTTTAAGGACGACCTCCCGTGCGTGCGACATGCATGCGTGTGGTGAGTGCGTATGTTGCTTTAGGAGGCTGCGGTATGTTCGTGTTAAGTCTCCTTGTGATAAGCCGGAACTTTTGCCGATTTATAGTGCTACCTCACTGAAGCATACTTCCGAAGACACCCAGCAGGACACCTCACCCGTTCACATTATACTGACAACGGGCGAACCTGTTGTCCCACTCCAAATATGCTGAGCGCTAAGCAGGAGCAGCATCTTAAAAGACTCTGGTATGTCTCGACTAGGGGACAGAACCCAAAACCTTCCTCACAGCGGCGAACGCTCAACTAAAGGCCAAAAGTGAGGCATTGTCAAGGGAGACATTAGGAAGAAGAAAATTGTTCAGAAAGAGAAAAGATAAGATCCCAAATTTAGTCGCCTCGTAAAATCATGCAATGGGGGCAGCAGGTACAATTCTTACGCCCTACCCACTGGTCGGGAGAAACAATTCATACTAGATGTTTTATGTTTAAAACACAATGAACAGTCTATAATGATTGATATATCTTAATTATTTCAAATTATTAATTCATTGTTTAAAAATCTTTTGTTAACTTTTTAGGGGTATTTTCATTTTTTTGGGGTTTTTTTTTGTGTTTTTTTTTTGTCTTTCGGGGAGGGATGGGATTTGGTTAGTTTTCAGGGTGATGGACATGGCGTTGCCACAACTGAAGATAATTTCAAACGACAGTACGTGATAAGGAAAGTAACGCTGGAGAATTAGGTAACTGTGATAACCTTAATTTATTCATAGAAACGTATCTTAAATCAACTGAATAGCTATTCTAAAACTTGGTGTGATCTTAATTTGTTCACATATAAGACCTTTTATAGTTTGGTTTTTACGTATAAACGATTTTTGTAACCAGTTCATTATAAGAAAAGTATCGTTCCCAAGGTCATTGTGAACATTTAAAATTTCTATATAGATTCTGTTTCTTTTTAAAGATGACCTTTATGGAATATGTTATTTAGATTAGTATAACTCACTTGATTAAATTAAATATACTGTATCAACACATCCCTTAGGGACCGCTATCGGCTCGGTAAGAGACTTGAGAAACCTTCCCAAAATAAACTTTTAACAAATATTTGAAGATGGAGAGGGTTGGGGTCCTGACATATCAATTAAGCATTGGCCGAAAGTGATTATAACACTCATAAGATGTTAACAAGCCGTTATTCATGACTGACAAAAATAGATTTGTTTTTCACATATATCCGTTTTTAAACATTTATTAAAAGGAAAGGTCAAGGAATGGACTTGATGCATTCCATCAAAATGAGATGGAGTTCATCATCGGTATATAATGCTTATGGTAGCTGTGTACAGTAAAAATGCCAAATTCTGAAAAATATGGCACATGTTTTAGATTTGTAAACATTGCCAGTTAACCTTACATATAACCTCTAATAAAGAATATATATTTGAAATCTGTACAACATTTGCAATTTTAATAGAGCTCTGAAGGATAAGTAAACTGATATTTTCTGTGATTTTTAGAGCTGTGAATACCATGGTAACAGCTTAAAAAATTATCAAAAATTGCAAAATATTATGATATTTGACCCAAAATGGCACAATTCTCTACACAATTTTTTTTCTGAAACCTATTTAAAATTAACTATCTCTATCCCAAAGACAGAATTAATCTTGTTTGGACATATGTTGTAAATTAAGTTTTTCCGCTGTCTTACCTTTTCTGTGGGCTTCCATTTTGCGCTGTAGGCAAAACTAAATTTCCTGTGCAAACACACGTTCGGAAAATCCGGAACCAATTTATTGATTTTTGTTTTAATAAATGTGAAGCCTGTATGTACTACTTCATACTGAATATACCAATCATAGTGTACATTTTTTCCCCCATCATAATACAGGAGTTATTTGCTTAACAAAAAAATTGCCCATGGCCAGGCTGTCTTACTGTGGTGTGCTACCTATAAACGCCTTGACAAGTGGTATTTCTACCATCTTTTCGATTGTCCCCGTGTTAATATATATTTAGTAGATATTCTTCTTTGTGATTTACAAGGACTCCAGGAACTTGTTAACCTTACGTCTTCTACCTCTATTATCTCAACAACAGTTAAGATCTGATCCAGAAACCTCTTCCGCAGCAAGCTCCGATCCAGAAATCTCATCATACAACTGTTTCGTTCGTCTAGGACTCGTCAGTGATGTAAGGTATATCATACAGCTGTTTCGTCCTTTTAGGACTCGTCAGTGATGTAAGGGATATCATACAGTAGTTTTGTATTTCCAGGACTCGTCAGTGATGTAAGAGATATCATACAGCTGTTTCGTCCTTCTATGACTCGTCAGTGATGTTAGGGACATCATACAGCTGTTTCGTCCTTCTATGACTCGTCAGTGATGTGAGAGACATCATACAGCGGTTTTGTCCTTCCAGGACTCGTCAGTGATGTAAGGGATATCATACAGCTGTTTTGTCCTTCCAGGACTCGTCAGTGATGTAAGGGATATCATACAGCGGTTTTGTCCTTCCAGGACTCGTCAGTGATGTAAGGGATATCATACAGCTGTTTTGTTCTTCCAGGACTCGTCAGTGATGCTAGGAACACCAAACAGCTGCTTTGTCCTTCCAGGACTCGTCAGTGATGTAAGAGATATCATACAGCTGTTTCGTCCTTCTAGGACTCGTCAGTGATGTTAGGGACATCATACAGCTGTTTTGTCCTTCTAGGACTCGTCAGTGATGTAAGGGATATCATACAGCTGTTTTATCCTTCCTAGACTCGTCAGTGATGTGAGAGACATCATACAGCGGGTTTGTCCTTCCAGGACTCGTCAGTGATGTAAGGGACATCATACAGCTGTTTTGTCCTTCCAGGACTCGTCAGTGATGTAAGGGATATCATACAGCGGTTTTGTCCTTCCAGGACTCGTCAGTGATGTAAGGGATATCATACAGCTGTTTTGTTCTTCCAGGACTCGTCAGTGATGCTAGGAACATCAAACAGCTGCTTTGTCCACCTAGGACTCGTCAAAGATACTTAGGACCTGGAGGGTTTATACATTATACCTAGGAGCTCTCGATAGAAATATTCAAATCTGATTTGGAGATAATACCACAATCTCTTTTATCATTTGGATATTCGATGTCAAAAGAATACATTCTGAATCGTGTCACTATCCTTAAAGGGAGACCTCAGGGAACTATAGTCCATTAGCAGTGTCCACCGCCTACAATCTCAAGGAATTACACAAAAGTCACATAGGATATTAGCGCAACATCGCCTTTCATTTAAGAATTGAATGGTACTTTGGCTGATTGCATGGGGTGATGAATCGAGTTGCTCTTGAGGCAAATTTCATGAATTGCGAGGTACAAGTCTTCAGTACTAAACCCTGTGCAAGTCTAATGGTTTGTGTTAAAAGAAATAATCCGTCATTAGATGATGATCAAACGGCATAATTATGACAAAAATACGATTATGCAATATATTTACCTTAAAACAATATTAAAAACAGCACGATTTAATCAAAATAAACTTTGTCGTTGAACTTAAAAAAAATATTTTAAAATCATGTCTAGACACTATTTGTCATCCGCTTCGATTCGAACCGAATAACCATGCATCTTTAGGAAATATGTTATGGGGCTGATTTTGACCTAGATATGAGCTCTACAAATGAAGGTATAGCTTCATTTATTAAATGTTTACTGCTGTTAGGTTTGTGCGGAGAGGCATGACAAACAACCCAGCGCCATTACTTCTTGGAAGGAGAACGTTTTTATTACCTCACTACCTGAAGAGTTACAATTGTTGGGCGATACTAATTTTAGAGCTGTACAATTCCGGACTCCAATTATACTGATACATAACATATCCTCCCTTCAAGCCTTTTAGACATATACTGACTAGACTGTACCATAATGACTAGAATTGACAATGTAAGTTGATCACTATAATTGTTCATTAAATTTTGAACCAGTTACTTGTCAATAAAGTTTATATGAAACATTTTTAGCACTGTCTTTGAGTTCCTTCTTCACAATTCACATTACCAGAAATCTATAACTACTATCAAACATTTTGAATGCAACAAAATAGTAACTATTAACAAAATGAACCTATGTGGTTCTGTGGCACACAGGGATTATTATGCCCTCTGCACAGTGTTGCTACAAACTACTTAGTATTTACAAAGTCTTTGTACTTGGCTGGTTGACACATCCTGTTAGACCGACTAGGATATCTTGGACCAGAGTTGGAGTCTGTAGTTGGAGACCTTATCAATGATGTCGAAGGTGATGGTTTGGGAGTAGAGACATCACGCAATGGTGTTGATCGATCCGAGTCACCACATTAGGCTGCTGGAGGAACCACTTCTGCTGATTTCCGTGTACCTGAGGGTATTATAGGTTCAGGTAAGGTTACCTTCAATGGAATTTGAGCACAAGCATCCCTCAATTGATCAGTATGTCGTCTCCAGAATGTTCCCGGAGCAACCTCCACACGGTAAGAAACCGGACCTGTCTGTTCAAGGATTTTACCGGAAACCCATTTATCCTCACTTCCCCGACGATAATCACAGGTAGTAACACTCTGACCTGGCTCAAAGGTTCTTAACCTTGAAATTCGCTTGAATGTCATGTTACTTTGCTGACCTTCCACTCGTCCTCTAACATTTGGGAGAAGAGAATCTAACCTGGATGGTAACTTCCGTCCTAAGAACAACTTTGCGGGTGATAGTGTCATTTCAGCTGTAAAAAAGTTCAATCCCAATCCTGTTCTCCCCATGCTGGAAATAACACGTCCATTTATTCCAGTAAACTTTGAATTTTTTTTTAAACATTTCAAAGGGTCAAAACACTTTTATAACATTATGATCAGAAATAATATTGTGCCCTCAGGACAAAGAAAATGGAATTCAATTTTTGATAGAAGCAATATTTACTGGAGTCAGGTTTTCAAACTTCCGTTTATTGTAACTAATAACACAAAATTCCAATGGTTTCAATATAGAATCAATCACCATATTCTTACAACAAACTCTCTTTTATTTAAAACTCGAATGGTGCCATCGCCTTTGTGTACACTGTGTAACTCAGAGATTGAAACCATTATTCATATTTTATGGGAATGTCAGGAGGTTCAAAATCTTCTTCTTAGCTTTGAAACTCTTTTAGATACACTCCTTATTCCTTTTGGTTTTAATAAAGAATCATTTTTATTTGTTCTTCTCACACAAAATGTAAATGGTAAAATTGATAATGAAATTCTCATTGTAATTAAACAGTACATATATAAAATGCGCTGTCTGCACAAGTCCTTAAATTTAAATGCTTTAATAAATACTATACAGGACTATTTTAATATACAAAGATGTGTAGCTTATAGCAAAGGAGGTATGTTTAAGGAGAGTTTTAGAAACGAATGGCTAAAATGGGAAAAATTAATTAGGTTATAGCTTTCATTTCATAATATATTTAACTGACATGTCTCCTAGGCTCTAAAACACTAAACTGGTCAATAATTTTGCTTTGTTGCTCTGATAATATATTGTGATTTTTCCATCCCCTTTCTCTCCCTTTTTTGTCTATTTATCTTTCTATTTATGTATGTCAATACTGTCTGTACGTCTGTGTCTCTGTTAAGTCTGTCTGTGTCTTTCGGTCTAAGTAGGTTGGTGTTAGTCTATGTATCTGTTTGTCTGTATATGTCTGTCAGTCTTCCTGTATATGTCTGTGTCTCTGTTTAGTCTGTCTGTGTCTTTTTGTCTAAGTAGGTTGGTGTTGTTAGTCTATGTATCTGTCTGTCTGTCTGTGTGTATGTCTGTCAGTCTTTCTGTATATGTCTGTGTCTCTGTTTAGTCTGTCTGTATCTTTCTGTCTAAGTAGGTTGGTGTTGGTTTATGTATCTGTCTGTGTGTATGTCTGTCTGTTTGTCTGTACATGGATGAATAGCAGGATAATAGAAACAGAATGTGTGTTTAATATGCATTTTCTTATATATGTATGTATACAATAATATATACAACATGTGTAGTATGTGTGCACTTGTATGGGTATATTTGAGTTGTAGTAGGTGCGGTATGTGGATATGTTTTCATGTAAGTGCTGTGTGTACATGCCAATGGATGGATATCAAAATAGTACATGTATGTGTAGTAAAGCATGTGTGCTCATTGTCATATGCAATAGTTAGTATATGACTATATGTAGTACGTATGAACATGTATATGTGTATAGTGTTGTGTACATATATGTATATGTACTAGAACATTCATGTGTGTGGGAAGGTGTTTGCGTGGGGTGTGTCATTCTCATTCATCAGAGTTACTTCCCTTCGTTTCATATGTCACTCGGTCAGTACGGTTGTGTAGCTTAGCAGACTCTGGGGGCGAGAATGGGGGTGTGTTGGTGTGTATGTGTGTGTGTAAGCTTGTGCGTAGTAAATTATAATAGAAATACACATCAGTGCTGAAAGGTGTGAATGACCATAAAATGTAGATGTCTTGTGTTTGTTGATAATATATGTTTAACTGAATAAAATATAAATTACAAAAAAAAACTTTGCGGGTGATTCATTTGTTGTCGCATGTGCTGAGTTCCGGTAAGCTAACAAGAAATTAGCCAACTTCTTTGTCAACGTACCATTGTCTCTCCTACTAGCCTTCATTGCTGCTTTAAAGGTTTGAACAAATCTTTCCGCGAGTCCATTTGTACTCGGATGGTATGGGGCGGATGTGATGTGTTTTATACCATTAGCCTTAACAAAGTTCTTAAAACTCTCGGACACAAACTGAGGTCCGTTGTCACTGACAATTTCAGTGGGTATGCCGTTCCTTGCGAATATTGTTCGCAGTACATCTATGGTCTTATCTGACGTTGTTGTCCTCATGGGGACCACTTCTGGCCACTTAGAGTAAGCATCCACAACAATGAAAAACATACTGTCCAGAAAAGGACCAGCAAAATCCATATGTATCCTGTACCATGGCCTTGAGGTCCACTCCCATGGATGAAGTGGAGCTGATGGTGGTGCCACTTTAACACTCTGGCACCCTGTGCAAGCCTTGCACAATTGTTCAATGTCCAAGTCTATATTAGGCCACCAAACATAACTTCGGGCCACTGCCTTCATTTTCACGATTCCGATGTGACCTTGGTGTATTTCCGCAAGAACTTCAGCTTGAAGTTTGGGAGGTACAATTACTCTAGTCCCCCACAATAGACATCCTTGATGTTCAGTAATCTCCGTGTTCCTCACAAAATATGGTTTCAGTTCTGGGTTAGTGACTTCCTCATTCCAACCATTCATTACAAACTGTAATACTGTTGCCATCACAGGATCATGAGTTGTCTCCCTTCGTATCTGGGACTGTGTTACTGGCAGCTTCTCCAACTGACCCACGTTTACTGCGTTCACCATTTCGTCGTCATCACTGTCAATAGTGTTGACTTGTAAAGGTAACCGTGACAAGCTATCCGCATTTCCATGTGCTGTGGTTGATTTATACTCGATTTTGTATGTCAGTCCAGACAGAAACAAAGCATACCTTTGCATCCTCGCAGCAGTGGTTGAGGGTATTCCCTTCTCGGGATTGAAAATCGAAATCAGTGGCTTGTGGTCTGTAATTAGGGTGAACTCTCGTCCAAACACATAGTTATGAAAATGCTTGACTCCCCATACTAATGCAAGTGCCTCCTTATCAATTTGTGAGTAATTCTTCTAGGTTCTCGAGGCATAAGCTATGGGACGTTCGGTTCCATTATCCATTACATGAGATAATACTGCTCCCAGACCTACTGGTGACGCGTCGCACGCCAATCTCACAGGTTTTGCAGGGTCGTAATGAGTGAGCACCTCATTTGATGTAACTAGTTTCTTGACCTCGGCAAATGCTCTGGCACAATCACCATTCCACTCCCACTTCCGGTTTTTCTCCAAAAGTCTGTGTAAAGGGTGGAGAACTGTGGATAGATTCGGCAGAAACCTTGCATAATAATTTATGAGTTCAAGGAATGCCCTTAACTGCGTCGTGTCTGTAGGCGCTGGTGCCTGTAGTACGGCTTCAATTTTTCTCTGTGTTTTGTGTAACCCGTCCTCATCAATGTCATGTCCGCAAAAAGACACCTTTGTTTTGAAAAACTCACACTTGTCCTTTCGCAACCGTAAACTGTACCTGTCCAAACGTTCCAAAACTGCCTCCAAATTTTGCAAATGTTCTTCATCCGTGCTTCCTGTTATCAACATATCATCTATTATGCACTGAACTCCTTTTAAACCTTGTAGAACTGTGTCCATGGCCCGTTGCCACATCGCTGGAGCTGACGCTACTCCATACACCAGTCGATTGAATCGGTATAAACCCTTCTCGGTATTTATGGTCAGTAAATCCCTGGAGATTTCCTCCACCTCCATTTGGAGTTAGGCATGTTGCAGGTCCAACTTCGAAAATTTCTGACCTCCTGCCAAAGATGCGAAAATATCAGCGGTACGAGGAAGAGGATACTGATCCACTTCCAAAACAGGGTTTAGTGTTACCTTAAAGTCTCCACATAACCGCACGGAGCCATCTTTTTTCATAACAGGAACTATGGGTGTGCCCCATTCACTGTAGTTGACCTTAGTCAAAACTCCAACCCCTACTAACCTATCAAGCTCTTCTTCCACCTTTGGTTTGATAGCATATGGCACCGGTCTGGCCTTACAAAATTTTGGAGGAGACCCCGGCTTGACATTAAGTCTTGCCTTAATGTCCTTCAGTGTTCCCCAATCATCTTGGAATATGGACGAATGTTTATCCATCATTGACTCTATTTTCTGTTGGACTGCGGGACTGTAGTCAGAGTTCGAATCCTTCTGGCTGTTGATACTGTGAATCCTTGGCCAATCAAGAGTGATATGACGAAGCCATTCTCTACCAAATAAGGGTCGGCCCCCGTCAGCAACCACATACAAGTCCAATTTCTTAGACTGTCCATTGTAATCGACCTTGACCTTGGCTACTCCTAGTGTATTCAACCTTTCACCGGAATATGTTTTTAAACAAATGTCTGTATTAGACAAGTTCTTAACCTTTCCATGCAGAGTTTTCCTGAAAACATCCTCGGTTACAACCGATACCCCGGAACCAGTGTCTAATTCCATTTTCAATTAATATCCATTGATGTTTGGTATTACCCATATCGATTCTCGAGCTGAACTATTAGTGCTGTTCACCATCTCCACATGAGCAATCATTTCTAACTCATCCTCATGTTCAGTATCTATAGCATGTGTTCTGTGAACCCGTCGAGTTCCTCTACAAGCCTTTTTTATGTGACCATGTTTACCACATTTGTAACATGTTTCATCTTTGAATTTACAGTTTTTCTGGTCATGGTTCCCTGTACATCTGTAACATGGTTTCCTGTCATGTGTATGGCTACTTGCAGGTGTTTTCCTTACCTTGTGTTGTATTTTGTTTACAGTAGACGAAGTATTCCGTAGCTCTATAGCGTCCTTGGCCGCCGTTTCCATGGCTACCGACAGCTCTACTGACCGGTCATAGGTGAGATCTGCCTCTGACAAAAGTTTCCGTTGTATGTTCTCATTCTTTAATCCACATACAAGCCTGTCGCGAAGTGCATCGGTTAGCGTGGTACCGAATTCGCAGTGCTCTGATAATTTCCGGATTGACGCAATATATTCCCGAATGGTCTCCCCTTCACGCTGTTCCCTTTTATGGAATCTGAATCTTTCAGCTATCACTAATGGCTTGGGGTTATAGTGTTCCTTTAATAGGGCTATAAGTCTATCAAAAGTTTCCTCAGAAGGCTTTTTAGGAGCCGTGAGACCACGTAACAATGAGTACGTGTTTCCCCCAACTAGACTCAAAAGGGCGGGAATTTATTTATCGTCTTTCACTTCATTGCATATGAAGTATTGCTCTAGCCTCTCACTGTATGCATCCCACGTTTCTACAGTTTCGTTGAACGGATCGATGCGACCAATTTTACCTGCCATGTTGATCCTGGTGTTTATCCTCGTCGCCAATATGTTAGGTTTGTGCGGAGAGGCATGACAAACAACCCAGCGCCATTACTTCTTGGAAGGAGAACGTTTTTATTACCTCACTACCTGAAGAGTTACAATTGTTGGGCGATACTAATTTTAGAGCTGTACAATTCCGGACTCCAATTATAATGATACATAACAACTACCAGTTATTTCTTACTGACTGAACTTCCCTGTACACACTGGTTCAAATGGAGGTGAAATTTCGACCGTCCTACACACAGGGGCTTGACACGAATGATTGATTCTCAGTTCACTGTCCTCTTGGACGATTTACAGGATCCGGATGGAATCGGACCGTTTAAATGATTATTATCATGATGTGTATATTTGATTATCATGAATGGGCATATGAGCTATGAGCTAATTTTACAAAATCAGGCAGCATTCTTGGACGGGGTAAGGGATTTTTAACCGTGTTTATGTTGAAAATCGTATCTAAATTCTCAGAACCTTAAGGTATTCTTAATGGGGCCTAATATGTAGATCTAACAGAACAGTCCCATTCACTTCCTCCGAAGCCCTGCTAATCTCACACGCATGTTATTTCTGACACAAAACTATTACTGCAAGATAAACCTATTGAGACCCCCCCCCCCCCCCCCCCCCCCCCCCCCCCACCCCCAAGCGAGGGGCTTGTGCACTATTTTTCTTTTAGTCAATCTGGTCAAATTCAGTGACGAATTAAACCGATTCAATTTGGTACTTTCATTGAGTCCAACTTGAGTAGAAATTTGAATGTTACAATTGGAAACTTCGCCAAAATAGACTTTGTAGTACCATGTATATCAAGAAGATCAATACTTTACGGTGCGATAAACCCAGCAATTTGTTTGTTTGTTTGTTTGTTTTGTTAACGTCCTATTAACAGGCAGGATCATTTAAGGACGTGCCAGGTTTGGAGGTGGAGGGAAGCCGGAGTACCCGGAGAAAAATCACCGGCCTACGGTCAGTACCTGGCAACTGCCCCACGTAGGTTTCGAACCCACAACCCAGAGGTGGAGGGCTCGTTATAAAATGTCGGGACACCTTAACCACTCTGCCACCGCGGCCCCTAAACCCAGCAAACAAACAAACAAAAATTATACGGGGAAATAAAATACATATATCAACAGACACAATGATTATACTTTATTTTTTATTTTAATAATCAAGGAAATGTATTCATTTAGAAACACAAGCGCATAATACCAGGAGTTCAAACACAGACAGGTCAGATTAAAATCGCGTGTACGCAAACGATATTGACAACTCGCTTAAATTAATCCTGTCTTATCAGTTTTAAATTGTACACAGGAACATACAATGTATGTTTAACTATACATTGTACATCATATACAAAATAGTTTTTATTTAAAAAAATACATATATAGAAATGTCTGTCCTACACATAAGTATCGGGATCATTTCGGTCACTATATATGAAGAAATGTCCTATTTAAACAGGTTCCGTTTTACACATCAATACTTGAATTATTGAGGTATTTCTATATACAGAAATGTCCGATAAAAAACGCTCTGTTTTACACAAAAATGTTGGGACTATTTAGGTCAATTTATGTACAGAAATGTAAGATTAAACAAGTTCCGTTTTACTCATAAATATTGGAACTATTTAGGTCAATTTATGTACAGAAATGTCCGATTAAACAAGTTCCGTTTTACACATAAATATACAGAAATGTCGGATTTAAACAAGTTCCGATTTACACATAAATATTTGGCCTAATTTGGTTACACTGTACACAGAAATATCCGACACAAACAAATTCAATTTTAAGCACCAATATTATGAAATGCAGAAGCCAATATAAACAATCACTGAAAATGAAGATATTGTATTGGGCAAACCAGCATAACACGTGACGTTTTGAGTGACAAAACGATCGACATACACAGGATTTATATGATACAGAAATCAAGGACCTAATTAAAAAACAAAATCCGACAAACCAGTTATCCCAGAGGTAATCCAAATGTTTCAGATGCTTTATCGGTCTTTTAAAGGGGCATTCCTTCTGCATCAGAAACATGCACAATTTCTATTGATGGAATCTGTATCAGAACGATGATTATACGAGTGTCTGTGCCTACAATTTATGAAATTGAAACCGAAATGTACAGGGAAAAGGCGTATCGTATACGAATACCGCGTTTTTGCGGTAATTATTTGATACTTCGGGTCGAATTAAGAGTTTTCAGGACAAAATACTCGAATAACTTTAGTTTATCTTTAGAGTAGAACTGCCTTATTAATGTAAAGACTATAACTTTTACTATTTGAAAAAAAACCTACATATTTTCCAGTAACTTTAATTTTTACGACCTAAACATTATCCAACGAAGGAATGCCCTTTAAAACCTGTTAGTCGGCCAACATACGATTTTGACATGCCGATAAAAGATAAGAAACCTTCGAATTATCCAAGACGGTAACCAAGATACGATGAATTAGGATGTATCCGATATAAAGAGGTTTCAGTCAACACAGGAATCATGCCTCGCCATTAAATAAAAGCCCTGTACGAAGGGTTCTTTACACAAAATTGTCGGGATAAGTCCCATTCAGTTATATACACATCCAGCCTATTATTGTATCGATGTACACAAGTGTTACGGCTTACCAGGTACACCCTTTTAGGCCAGTTCAACGATTTCACAATAAACCACAGTTTTAACGATAAAGTTTGTTCTGTTCATAAATTTGTCACAGCCATTAGAGTTTGAGCCATCAATATATCAGGTACTCATCCTGAAGGTCTCAGTACTTCACAGAAGAGGATAAAGTTGATGTTGAACGGAAGTAAGTTTTTCTTCGGTCAGTTTCCCGCCATGCCTTTATTTTAGATTTATAAAGGCCCAAAACTCTCTTATTGAACACGAACGCTCCGAAAATGAACACCCCCTGTGAACAGTTGAACAGTATAAATAAAATGCCGATCGTGTGTAGTACAACACACATAGTATCTGTTGGACCGTCGGCAAAAGCGGAAATGACACTTGACCCTAATCCAATTATCCACGTGAAGCCCATCACCGTAGACATGCGCACATACAGAACAACATCCGACTTCCCGACCGCCTGGTTCAGCGACGAACGCCTCGTTTTGAGTTTCGCGAGTTTGGCTACTGCTCGAATACAGATGATAGTTTTGATGAACATGATGGCGTTTACAACTAAAATGATTATCATCGGAAACCCAAAAGTTATCAGCGTGGCTACGGGTTCCATTATCCAACAACCCAAATTGGCCTCAGTTATGATACTGCTGTGTGCAACCGGCGATTTGATTGGTACGCTTCCGTTGTGTTCTCCACTCCAATTGGTCGAAGGTGTTGAGAAAACCGTTCCAGCATCCGTGACATCTGTATCTTTTGTAACATAACTTCCATACCCAATGTGAACCCCGTCCACAATTTCACTGAAGTCTATAACAGCGCACGCGCAAACAATTAGCGCGGGAGACCCCCACGCGTACACAAAGTATCGACAGAAGAAATTCTTCTTCTCTCTTACTCTGGTCAATATACAATTATGACCGAATGTGCGATATAGGTCATACGCCATCACGTTCATCCAGAAGAACGAAGCAAGGAACAGGTAATGGAGGAATACCGCGATCGCCTTACACGGCCAATCAGATTCCAGCTTTACAGTTAGCCCTGAGAGCAAGAAAAGTAGTTCCCCCATGAATAATGACACCGTTAAATTTATCGTATTAAGTCCGGGCAGGTTCCGAAGATTATCAAAGAGATAGTATGTTACCAACACAGAAACCATGGCAACCAACGATATAATTCCGAGGATGAAGGAAAGGTAGTTTTCGGCCAAGGATACTCGATAGAAATTAACACCGCACGATTGGACGAGAAGGTTATCGGGCTCGGTGTCAGATGAATACGATTTTGGAATACACAAACGAAGACTATTTTCTGAGTCGTTTATGTACTCGTAATTATTCATACTCAATAATTCACCTGAGTAGAAGATGCTGTTATTTTCGGGGTAACGTATGTATTCAGAGTCAACAATCTCAATCCTCCCGCACTCTTTATCAACGATTCGCGGCATGTCGCAAACGAAAACGTAGGAAGATGTGTTCGTGTTGGACACTTCGCCCAAAGTTGTCGTCAGCATTACAAATAGATCAAACAGCTTCTGGTCGTAGTAAGAGTTGGTCGAGTTGACGTAGATACAGGACTGCATCTGACCTGGTTTGTAAAATACAAGGCGTCTGTTAGAATCTACATCTTACTGAATAACCTTACTCTAAGCATTCAGCATTATTGCACGAAAGTTGTGCTGAATGTGCTTAGCGTGTCATGTGCCTTTCTGGCAATTACTTTTCAATTATAATAACATTAATTTGTGTACATTACTGGTTGTGCTTTTGGGGTTACGTGATCTGCTTGCTGTGTACTGTAGTTATGTAACTTGTGAGTAGTGATTTGGAGTCACGTGGTCTGCTTGCTGTGTACTGTAGTTATATAACTTGTGTGTAGTGAGTTGGAGTCACGTGGTCTGCTTGCTGTGTACTGTAGTTATGTAACTTGTGGGTAGTGATTTGGAGTCACGTGGTCTGCTTGCTGTGTACTGTAGTTATATAACTTGTGTGTAGTGAGTTGGAGTCACGTGGTCTGCTTGCTGTGTACTGTAGTTAAATAACTTGTGTGTAGTGAGTTGGAGTCACGTGGTCTGCTTGTGTGTACTGTAGTTATATAACTTGTGTGTAATGATTTGGAGTCACGTGATATGCTTGTGTGTACTGTACTTATATAACTTGTGGGTAGTGGTAATTGTCTACTTGTTTTAATTTCCCTCTCAACCTTATTTTTACTTTTCTTTGTTCATACTCCATACACTCTGTATTTTAAATCGTGCTAAAATGCATATTAGAGATCTTATTCGGTAATTTGTACACTTTACTATACAAGCATATATATTTATCCTGCAACTGCCACCGCATTGTCGGAATACACCCACCGTATATATTTTTGCTGTATACGGCAGTGACGGAAAACAGCTGTATTTTGGAATCTTAGCACGTGCGTCAGTTCGACTGACCTACTTCAAAGTGAAACTACGTTTAAAAGTCGAACATATTTCTGTCATTTTTGACACGGTTTCACTTCAAAATGATTATTTCTGATGATTATTTTAATGTCTGTTACAGGATAAATAGAATACATGGTCAGTGTCTTAAAATATAAGCTGTATTTTTGGCTCGGGACAGAAAGACAAAAGTGGCTCGCCAAGGCTCGCCACTTTTGTCTTTCTTTACCCTCGCCAAAATACAGCTTATATTTTAAGACACTGACCATGTATTCTCTATATACATACTACCATGGCGTTAGTCACCAAACATTTCTGTATAAGACTTTTGCTGGCTCTTATCCAAGTACCAAGTATTGTTAATTGACATGCTTTATCTACCCCCCTCCCTTACCTAGCAATTGTAGTTTTTATACCTTGTTACCTGACTTTAATATCGAGTTCTTATATTTCTCTTAAAATAGCTATTTTTGATATTTCTCTTTCATATAAACAACTATAAATACGATTGTTAGTGTATTGTATCTTGTTAAAACATTTTTATCAATACAATGGGAATGAATAAAACTGTAACTTTGAGGGTCATTTAGAATTTTTTGAAACGTAAATGCCTATTTAAATTTTTTGATTCCTGTTTCATGAATAATCTTTTAGGGCTGGCAAGATCAAACTCAGCAAAGATATTATTAGCAAAAAAAATTGATTAATCGGAAAGTAACTTACAGGAAATTTAATTAAAAAACGGAACACCATTCTCGGTTATTAGAATGGTTGCAGTCACAGATGACTTCAAAGCATCACACTGACATAGACAATTTAAACATGGCGTAATGAATGACTATTCATCTTGCGTTCAAAATGTCAGAGAATTATAAACACAAACTAACCTGTTTCATTGTCATACCGAGAAGTGAATTCGAATTCGTCCCCCATGTAGTAGTTTATTCTTCCTTTCGTACACCAGGAATCTAAAATCAAAGGGTCGTCTTTATCTACGTCATCAACATTAAAGCTCGTCCCGTTCAAGCTGAAACTGAAAGATTTCCCGTCAATCATCGTCTTCAGGGTGTCGAGAACCAAGCTGGTAGGCACGTCTTTTGAACTTTTCTTTTTGGCGGGAAAGAGGATAAATTTAATGATGACTGTGTATGTTTCCTGTATCGTATCATACGGTATATTGCTGTCGGTTAACACTGAATCTGTTTCTGTCCCTTCAGTTGTATTTTCCGGCTTAACGTTTTCATCATCTGAATTAAAAGGTCCCTGGTTTAGATTTTTTGGCAAGGCTTTATTTGTTCGTGGTGGCGTTGGAGTGACAACACGAACGACCTCGACCTCTTTACCGGAAACGGTTCCATTCTGAAATTCTATCGTGAAGTTTTTTATTCTGTCGGAACTAATATTCAGCCTAGCACTGAATTCTGCGACAATGGTTTTGTCGGAATTCTCCTGTTGAAGAAGGAGAAGATCTTCTCCGCTGACGTTGAGACGCAGCGTGATTTGCGATGTTTCTTCGTCTTGATTCAGTGTGTCAAGGTCATCCAGTGATGACGAGTCCCCGTGTGACGTCGCGGTTGTCGACTGGCACTTAGAGTTCACTAATTTATACCCAGATGCACAAACAATCTTTTTGCATTGTTCTGTGTTTTGGTCGTAAACCTCGTTTTCAGCACATCTATGAACTGGTGGCGAGGGTCCGCTGTGTGACGTTGCACTAAAAAATATATGTCCTTTACCATTAATTCCGAAATTCATTAGAACTTGAAAAGAAAGTGGAAAAACCGATGTTTTTGTATGAGGATCATCTCCGACAGAGCTTCGTCCACGATGAGAGTGGCCAATCTCTACAACGTTACTGGTGTCGCAGAACACAATCTTATCCATTTGGGCGGGAATGTTTTTCTGGGAACAATTCGGGGATCGGCTTGGTTCGTTAGATATAATGAGGATGTTTCTACTCTCGTCAGTATCAAAATATGTCATGGTGTCTGTTTCAATCTCAGTCGACCAGGTGCTTGCATTTTTGGCGTCATGACATATAGCACAGTATATATTTCTATAAACAACGCCTCTTGAATCCTGTACCGGAATTTGGTCGATTTCAATGACACAATTCGGATGGCGGTACGGGTTACCGTGTGTTGAATGGCATTGACGTATCAGCCAGGAATCTGTTGTGGATTCCGGGCACCTGTCCACAATAAGAATCCCACTTGTGAAGGGTTTAATTGGACGGCAGTTACCATGTCTGAGGTACACACCAGCCACTTCCGGTAAATTTGAGACCGATAAAACACTTTTTTCGCATTGGTGTTGCCGGCGTGTTTGTATGTGTTTTTATATCTGTATGCAATAGTCCATGTGGAATTCCCCGAGCGGTCGTCAGCTTGGTCAAAAACGTACCTTCAGTAATTCCGGAAGACTGATCCAAATTGGGCGAAGGCTTTGGCTGGAACAGAGACGTAACTCCTGGCAAACGAGACCGTTCTTGTCTGAGTGAAACACCAGTTAAGCGAGAAAGGTCGAAGATAGACTTGGTTTCAGTTTTGTCAAGGTTTGACTCGAACGCACCGCCAAAGTCACCAGACAACGGAAGACAATAAAGCACAAGAATCAGGTTTGTGACAATTAAGTACATTGTGAAGAGAAACATTTGTCATTTAGATGGGATATCCTCCATTAATGTTGTATAGAACTGCGTACAAATCACTGGTGGTATCAGCATCGCAACCTGTAAATCCGGTTTGATAAGAATTCCGTTAACAGTGTTGTCCTCGATTCGGGTTCTTGGTCTACTATGTGTCCGGTTCTGCTGTCGTTATCTACCGAACGATGGGCTCTCACGTGTTTTTGGATTTTTATTTCACGATCTTATAATGTTTGTGAATCGCTATATCTTAAACCAATTTCACCGTTCTTAATAGGAAGTGATCGTTTGATGAGAATGAATTTTACAGTTATAGTCGATTTAAAGAAATGTCCAATCCAAAATACAATATGCGTATTTGAACATGGATGCAGTGCTGTGGTATAAACTTCGAGTATTTCTGGGAAGGCGATTTTAATTTGATAATCTGAAGGTTAATGATTTGAATTTTCTGACGTAATTGTACTGTGTGGAACACATTTACAACCTGATATGTTCCATTAAACTACGACTTTGTCTGAGTGTGTTTAAAATTGTACTTATGGAAGATATGCTATATAAGTCTCCAGTGTGTGACAGCACCATACATACAACTGTTTCGTCCTTCTAGGACTCGTCAGTGATGTTAGAGACATCATACAGCTGTTTCGTCCTTCTAGGACTTGTCAGTGATGTTAGGGACATCATACAGTTGTTTCGTCCTTCTAGGACTCGTCAGTGATACTAGGGGCATCATACAGTTGTTTCGTCCTTCTAGGACTCGTCAGTGATGTTAGGGACATCATACAGCTGTTTCGTCCTTCTATGACTCGTCAGTGATTTTAGGGACATCATACAGCTGTTTCGTCCATCTATGACTCATCAGTGATGTTAGGGACATCATACAGTTGTTTCGTCCTTCTAGGACTCGTCAGTGATGCTAGGGACACCATACAGCTGTTTCGTCCTTCTAGGACTCGTCAGTGATGTTAGGGACATCATACAGTTGTTTCGTCCTTCTAGGACTCGTCAGTGATGTTAGGGACATCATACAGCTGTTTCGTCCTTCTAGGACTCGTCAGTGATGTTAGGGACATCATACAGTTGTTTCGTCCTTCTAGGACTCATCAGTGATGCTAGGGGCATCATACAGTTGTTTCGTCCTTCTAGGACTCGTCAGTAATGTTAGGGACATCATACAGTTGCTTCGTCCTTCTAGGACTCGTCAGTGATGTTAGGGACATCATACAGCTGTTTCGTCCTTCTAGGACTCGTCAGTGATGTTAGGGACATCATACAGTTGTTTCGTCCTTCTAGGACTCGTCAGTGATGCTAGGGGCATCATACAGATTGTTTCGTCCTTCTAGGACTCGTCAGTGATGTTAGGGACATCATACAGCTGTTTCGTCCTTCTAGGACTTGTCAGTGATGTTAGGGACATCATACAGCTGTTTCGTCCTTCTAGGACTCGTCAGTGATGCTAGGGGCATCATACAGTTGTTTCGTCCTTCTAGGACTCGTCAGTAATGTTAGGGACATCATACAGTTGCTTCGTCCTTCTAGGACTCGTCAGTGATGTTAGGGACATCATACAGCTGTTTCGTCCTTCTAGGACTCGTCAGTGATGTTAGGGACATCATACAGTTGTTTCGTCCTTCTAGGACTCGTCAGTGATGCTAGGGGCATCATACAGTTGTTTCGTCCTTCTAGGACTCGTCAGTGATGTTAGGGACATCATACAGCTGTTTCGTCCTTCTAGGACTTGTCAGTGATGTTAGGGACATCATACAGCTGTTTCGTCCTTCTAGGACTCGTCAGTGATGCTAGGGGCATCATACAGTTGTTTCGTCCTTCTAGGACTCGTCAGTGATGTTAGGGACATCATACAGCTGTTTCGTCCTTCTAGGACTGGTCAGTGATGTTAGGGACATCATACAGCTGTTTCGTCCTTCTAGGACTCGTCAGTGGCGTTAGGGACATCATACAGCTGTTTCGTCCTTCTAGGACTCGTCAGTGGCGTTAGGGACATCATACAGCTGTTTCGTCCTTCTATGACTGGTCAGTGATGTTAGGGCATCACACAGCAGGAAAACACACATAGTCAAACTAAAGTGCACAATAATCAACAAGAGATGATGAAACCAAACAAACAAATCATATGAAACCAAATAAATAATGTGAAAACGAAACAAGTCGTGAAAACGAAAAAAGTCGTGAAAGCGAAACATGTGATGTGAAAACTAAACAAATGATGTGAGACCCAAACAAGTGATTATGAAACCAAACAAGTGATGATGAAACCAAACAAATTATGTGAAAACCAAACTAGTGATGTGAAAACCAAACAAGTGATGATGAAACCAAACACGTGATGATGAAACCAAACACGTGATGATGAAACCAAACAAGTGATGTGAAAACCAAACAAATTATGTGAAAACCAAACAAATGATGTGAAAACCAAACAAATAATGTGAAAACCAAACAAATGATGTGAAAACCAAACAAATTATGTGAAATCTAAGCAAATTATGTGAAAACCAAGCAAATGATGATGAAACCAACTAAATGATGATGAAACCAACTAAATGATGATGAAACCAAACAAATTATGTGAAAACCAAACAAATGATGTGAAAACCAAACAAATAATGTGAAAACCAAACAAATGATGTGAAAACCAAACAAATAATGTGAAAACCAAACAAGTGATGTGAAAACCAAACAAGTGATGTGAAAATCAAATAAGTGATGATGAAACCAAACAAATCATGAAAAACCAAACAAATGATGTGAAAACCAAACAAGTGATGTGAAAACCAAATAAGTGATGTGAAAATCAAATAAGTGATGATGAAACCAAACAAATCATGAAAAAGCAAACAAATTATGTGAAAACCAAACAAATGATGATGAAACCAAACAAGTGATTTGAAACCAAACAAATAATGTGAAACCAAGCAAGTAATGTGAAAATGAACTTTTTCTAATCTCCCTGTCTTTTTTTATATTAATTATGGGTGTAATTTTGAGAATATCTTACATTTATTTATTTATTCATTCATTTATTTATTTGTGGCATAAAATTTGTATAAGATAGCGAATATTAATCTAAATGTGATTAAATCTAAAAAAGAAAAATAATTTTTTTTTTTTTTAAAGTTTTACTTAAAGCAACTCAAATATTTTCTCTCCAATGGAATTTTAACCTACTAGCATTGGTAAACACTAAACAACAGTATATATTTCGAAACGTGGCGCGGATACCTTGTAGAATTGTTTACTATCGACTGACCATCTGTGCAGTCTCACAGCCAATGGCCTTCTGGTCCTTTATTTGTGTATTGGATTGATAGCACGGCCCTTGAGGAGTCAAACTGTTTACTACGGAGAACCGTTAAAATGGGAAACTAAAATTGAGTACAATGTCAATAGATGGCTTTTATTGTTCCCCAAATACAGGAAATGCATTAAGTCTTATACAAGTATTACTGCTAATTCTTGATATCACGATTTAAAAGCTTTTACAGATTTTGGCTCCCATCGAATCAAAGAACAACAAAATAGAAATAAAATATACATGTATTTGAATATAATATTCAAATAATTGAAATTATCAAATATCCATGTTAATTAGTGAATTTTATAACCTATTCTATCAACTAGTTATGTATCGTATCGAAAGATTTGTCTTAAAAATGTAAACTTCATTTATGTGACGATTTATATATCAAAAACCTGATGCTCAGATTCAATTAAAATTGCCGAATAGTTATTTTTCAAATTTACTTATATATATACAAGGTTACTTTAATGTGTGGGTTTCAAAAGGCTAGTACTTTAAGATACCAGTCTTTAAACTAGGTTATCCATTATCTATGGAACAGAAAAATGGCGTCGCTAGCAAGTAGGTCGACTCATCCCCAATAACCTGAAGTCTTTATGCCGGTCATTGCACCTGATTTGCCGTTCGGAGTCTCTCTAAACTTTCTGTAATTCAGATTTAAGTGGATTTTTAGTCCCATAGTTATTAAAAGGGCATTGGAGAGGTTCCAAGTTAAAGTGTTGCATTTTAGGATAACAATTCTTTATCATTCCCCCTAACACACACATAATAAACACATGCAATGCACGCGTAATACACAAGTAATGCTTACGTTATACACGCGTAACACACACGTAATGCACGTATTTTATGCGCGTAACACACACGTAATGCATACGTAACGCACATGTTATGCACACGTAACACACATGTTATGCACACGTAACACACATGTTATGCACACGTAATGCACACACGTAATGTACACGTAATGCACACGTTATACGCGCGTAACACGCAAACCACCATACTAGCATTCGTAAGTGACAATGCCGTACAATTAAGCGATAACGAATACTTTTGATTGTTTAGAAAACATAAATCTGATACGCCGGGAGTATAATCTGAAAAAAAAAAAAAAAAAAATTAGTTGTCATTAACCAGTTAAAGCTGAAAAATATTGCCACCGTCTAAATGTGGTATTCTGGTGTTGGCGAGCGCTAGTGGAAAATATTACATTGTATGCTTTACGAGCCAACGGAGGAAACACGCGCGAGCATTTCGCTATTATCGAACTTATCTAACGTTTTGGCTCTTGTTGAATGTCATTCCTGATTTGGGTTTTACAATTAAACAGATGTTGTATGTCAAAACTTAATTTTACTAGGACATTTGTAGAACAAAATGTTTTCAAAATTAAAAAAAGGATATTTCAAAATCCAAATTTTTAATTCAAATATTAAACACATACAACTGTATATTAAAATACTAAAGAGGAAATCATAAAGATATATAAAAGAAATGAATTAAAAAAACCCGAACTTTCAAATAATCACAAAACATGTATTCACAAATATCTTTTTGAAAATCAGAATAACATGTAATATTTAAAAACAAAATATTCTAAAACCCCTGTACATGAAAATGACATATTCAAAACAATTCAAATGACCTAGATTGTAACATTGGGCCGAAGTAAAACTGACCATTTTATTGCAAGTCATTCGCCACGGTAGCGTCTCTCCGGAGACAAAGTGTAAACAATGGAATATGATAATGGGTGTTCGTCGCATTTTTGCCGTGTCTGCTATCTGAAGTTGATATTTAAGTTTAGATAAGAAGGGTCGAAGTGTGTTTAACTACGGACAGGAGTGGTGCAATTCTCCCCATTGTCTGTGTCCGCAATAAGGCGGTCAAGTGGTCAATTTAGTTTAGCTCGTTCAATACCCGCCAATTTGTTGCCCGACGCGTGGGCAGTCCCACGACTTACGATTAGAAAGTACCACTCGTCACCTCTCGTCAGATTCCGTACCAGCTACCCCTCTTTCGTGGGAGGATCTCTTTGTAGATGAGCTATTTTGAGGTTAGGTTGGAAGATGTAATTTGTTTTTGCATTTAAAATGTAAAACAATTGGTTGATTATGATATGAGGTCTTTTTATATCATAATCATATTTTATTACAAAGGCGGATCTGGACAGAAAGCTGCTTCGGTTTTATTGCAGACGAAGATGGCGGCCACAAGGCCAAATGTTTCTGCCAGTCCATTAAACGATAAATTGGCCAATACTTAATTCATTTTTATCTTTACTGTGAATAATTATCATTGTGTATTGAGTTGTATGTCCTTTACAATCCTATATTGCTACCGTAAAATATCTAAAATTAGATGTACGTGCTGGATGTCACTCCAGAGTAAGACTACCGGTAAGTTATGTAAAGATTTTCATTATCATGTTGTTGTTGACGCCATCAAAACAAACATGTACCGTTAACTGTTCGAGACTGATAAACACTTAATTTGAGTTGACTCGGGTAAGTATATATCAATCTACAAAGACACTTTATATAGAAATTTCTCTCGCAGTTTGACAAGCAAGCTGTTAAAAAACCCCGGGGTCTGTTTTGTGTTAGGTTTAACCAAAGGACTGTCGGAATTTTTTTTCTGTTTTCAATATAAACAAAAATTATCACTAAAATAGGTATGGCGCCTATTGGTCTGTTTCAACCTATCGGTGATCGTTTTCAAATCAAGACATACATGTCTAAAACTGTGTTATTGGATTCAAATCATATATAACTACTTTAGTATATATATATGTTCTGATTTGCGATAACGTGTTTGTTAATTGCAATCGATAATTCATTTTAGGACCGTAAAGCTGCATCATCGAGCAATATAAAACAAATAAATAAATAAATAAATAAATTTATAAAAACCTAGTTGAGGAAATATTTAATTTCTAGCATCAAACTAGACTGACTATAAATGATTATATATATATTACCAACAAGTCTACTTACCTCTAAATCCCTCACCAATGTATAATTTGCAATGTATATGTACACTTGTCTTGAATATAAATAAATATTGTTTAAACTACTTACCTCATATGTCAGAGCCCCAGCTTAGCAACCTGAAGGTTCGAACCAAGATTAAAAAATATTGTTATATTTTAAATACCATTTAATTTTTCTTTGTTTTATTTGAAAGGTTCTTTCGATACGAAAAAGTTTATTTGATATAAAGTACAGATTTATTTAGTGTTACGATAAAAAATGTTGAGACAGAAAATTTCCCTTGCTTAAAAATAGTGATTTTAGTAAGTAGCGTTAAAAGATAGTACATAAGTTGAGAACCTTTTTTTTATTTTTTATTTTTCATGAAATTACCTACATGTACAGGTCTAAAAGACACCTTCGTAAGGTATTGTACAGGTAATTACCGTTTTTCAACTGAAACCGGAAGATGGCAAAACGTTCTTAGAGAAGAATGTGTATGTGTATTGTGTGATGAAGTATATATTGTTGATGAAAACCACGATAATTTTAATGTGATTGTTTTATTATTGAAAGTAAAAGGTATACATGTATTTCTAAATATTATATTCACTATCAAAATATTATAAAATAGTCTGAATTATATTGTACAATTAATTTGAAAACATTGAGAAGAACATGCGTTTTTCTTCATTATATTCTTCTTCTTCTTCTTCTTCTTTTTCTTCTTCTTTTCGAGGGGAAGCCTGCCTTTTTCAGTATAAAACGTGACTTTAGTTAGTCTAGTGGCACCAGTAACATTATACGTGTTACTTCTAAATGAATGTTTTCAAAAAGGTCGGATTGAGCCTGTGTGAGACAGACCCAAACAATGTCGGCGTATTCTATTATGGGTCGTATGAGTGTGAAATACATGGTTTGGAGACTAAGACGATCTAACAAAAATTTGAATTTCCACAGAATATTTATTTTGGGCGAGATCTTTGTCAATAAATAGCTGATGTGATCATTCCAACACCTATTACTA
The DNA here is from genome assembly GCF_902652985.1 of Pecten maximus. Taxonomy (NCBI): domain Eukaryota; kingdom Metazoa; phylum Mollusca; class Bivalvia; order Pectinida; family Pectinidae; genus Pecten; species Pecten maximus. The sequence continues at coordinate 35,121,765 of NC_047030.1, read as the reverse complement.
GAGAGAAATACACCAAGGTGTTTGTGTGACGAAACTTCAGTGATATAAGTTTTATTCATAGTCAAGAAATAAAAGAGGACCAAGGATGGAGCCCTGTGGATCATCGGCCTTGATGTAGCACCAACTAGAGTTTTTTTCTATTAATAACAACTCTTTGTTTCCGGTTATGATGATAATTTTCGAACCATAAAAGTAAAGAACCTCGAACACCAAATCTAGATAGTTTACATAAAAGACCTTTGTGCCAAACACAGTCGAAGGCTTTGCTGATGTCGCAAAAGACCATTCTTATTTCTTTGCCTTTATCAATTGAAGAGTATATATCATGGATGATAGAAAGAAGCTGGTTGGCTGGATAATCGCCATGTCTAAAACATGATTGATTAGATAACAGGAGGGAATTGGTAAGTAAAAAAATATTCATATATTGAAAGACACATCTTTCCATCAGGTTTCCAACTATGGATAACGTGACTGGAGTAACGTTTGCTTTTTTCCATTCAGAAGGAAAAACATTAGAGTTTAGAGATTTGTTAAAAGATTACTTAGGGGATTACATAGAATATCTACGGCCTTTTTTAGTAGTCGAGGATTTACTAGATCTGGACCAATAGCTTAGGAACAATCGAGGTTTAGAATAGCGTCTTTAACATCTACAGATGTTATGTTTAAAGCTGACAAAATTTCGTTAGGGGTATCATCAACGTCAGACTGGGCACTGAAAAAATATTAAATAGACAAGCTTTTTGAAAGTCGTCTGTAATAACAGAATCATTAATGGATTAAAGGAGGTATGTAAATTTACTAGAGTTCGGTAAAAAGAAATTTACAGTTTTCCACCAGTCTTTTGCTCTAAGATTTGAGTTTGTTTTTTTTTAAATTTTTTTTAAAGTTTTCCAGATAAATTATTAAAGTACTGAAATTTAGCCCCTTTTTTTTTATAGTACTAACACATATATTACGGATAAGGCGGAATGCCAACCAATGCACATTGTTCATGGTACGCTTGGCTCTTTTGTGTACTCGTTTCCGTTTGCGAATAAGCTTAGGTATTTCGTTTGACATCCATGGAGGTTCGTTTGATCTGACGGTTACACATTTGTTTGGAATACAGGATTTCGCAATCTCTAATAAGGTAGAAATCAAACATTTTACAGCACAATTTAAATCCTCAACATCTTATATATTATTCCAGGTAACTGAGCTCAATTTATTCCTATACAATACATAATTACCATGGTCGAAGAGCCAAACGTGCCGCTTAAAAGACTGCTGCAACAGTTTAACAAAGTAAAATGAACAATAAGTTGGGCAGTGATATCTAATTGGATGATCAAGAAAACTTTCTCCGACGATACATTTATCTATGATACTGACATTACTAGTGCAGACTATATCAAGTAGTGAAGTTGAAGCTTCGGTATACAAAGTTGGATCTTGTACATGTAATTTGTTAAAATGCTTGTAATTCTAACAAAACATGTGAAAAATGCATGTTTCAGGGGGACATTGATAACTCATTTGAGTCGTATTCATGTACAATCCTAATATTCAGTTATAAAAACGAGAAAATTCTTAAAGGTTGAATCTTATATAAAAACGTAAAATATCTAAAACTAATTGTACGTGTTTAATGTCACTCCAGGGCAAAGCTAAATAGGGTAAGTTAAGATTTTTATAATCATATTGTTATTGACGCCGTTAAAGAAAACCTCCTCGGCGATAAATACCAACAAACATTAGTATGAAACTGACATTATTCAATTTGAGTTGTCTCGGGTAAATAGCTATCAATCCAAAAAGGGTTTTATATAAAAACGTTACCAATACTTTGACATGAAAACTGTCAATATGTCTCCTGGGTCTGTTTTGTGTAAGATTCTTCTTCTTCTTCTTCTTCTTCTTCTTCTTCCAGTTTTGACCTAACGGTAAACGTTCTTAAAATCATGACATATATGTCAAAAACCGAGTTTTTAAATACCAACCTGACATATATAATATATGAATATTTTGAGTTGCGTAAAACTTGTTCTATGACTGTAAAGTTGCGTCATCAGGCTATTTGCAACTTCTCACGGGGGTGCTTCGCGAATTCAATTCATTTTCTGACATATAGCGCATCGGAGGACCAATTTTTACAATGTGTAATTCTGTTGTTTGGACCAAAAGAAAACTAAAATCCGCTTCGTAAAAAGTGTCGTCCGATGTACTGGTATCGAACAATCGAAAGAAGACAAAGTTGATGAAATATTTTAACTTTATCGTTAACTAGACTGACTATAAATGATAATTTAAACTTCATTTATCAACATGTCCCATAGAGATACCGCTTAGAAACCTGAGGATTCGAAGTTCTGATCACTAAGATGTTTTTTTTTTTTTTTTTTTTTATATATTTTGTTATGTTTCTTAATACCATTTGTTTTTTTTGATAGCGTAAAATAACGGATTTACTCGGTATCCCTGAAAGTAAAATGTAAACAAACTGCTCCGTAGACAAGAACCATACATGGATGGGTATAGTGTACAATTACTATTGATATGTCAATCTTACTTTATTTGTTTTCGTAATCCGTTTAGGACCATATGGCTTGATAATGATTTCGATTCTGGTAAAAGTGTTTGCTATAGAATGTTAAAAGATCGTATAAGTTAAGAACCTTCTCTTTCAATTTACCTAAAGGTCTAACAGACACATTCGTAAATAATTTTGTACAAGTAATCACCGTCTTCCAATTGAAACCGGAAGATGGTAAAACGTTCTTAGAGAAGAATGTGTATGTGTATTGTGTGATAAACAATCTATTGTTTATGAATAATACGACTATTTCGATGTACTGAATTAATATTATATATCCCAGTCCGGATAAATCTGTAGGGAATTAGACACGCCTCGCGTAAGAATATTTACTCAATGTGATCACATATTCTGGGTAATAAAGATAGTTCGAGACTGCCATATTCGGTGTTGTGTGTGTTTGAAGTCCAGCAATGCCTATCGGGCCTAGGCGACAACGTATCAACTATGTTTTTGATTGTGATTATTTTCGTATTGAAAAATATTGGTTTATTCAAAATAGTACAGTATATTCAGTACGCAAACACTATTAAATACTTTGATTTTTTCTCTACAACTAATGTGAAATTATGCGTTTTTCTTCATTTTAATATGCAAACATTTCAGTCTCCATGTTAACTATGCCAGTGCTATCTTTTGTTTTATGTTAATTATATGTATATCGTAGTTTGCTCATGTATCGTATGTTTCGATCTGAGTGTTAAGGGACATCTAAATATCAAATCTAGAGTGATATCAGTGCTATTTTACAAGCCTATTAGGCTGGGCTAGTATGGTACAAATTGATATAAGTACTTAACTTGATCAATTTTTAACGCACCTGGTCCGAAGGACCGTTGAGAATATGTCATAGCTCATTTGAGTGATATGTCATGTACAATTACAATATTCAGTATAATATCAGAAATTTCTCAAAGGTTGAATCTTATATACAAATGTAAAATATATAAAACATGTTGAATGTCTATCCAGGGTAAAAATATCGGTAAGTTATGTTAATTTTTTTATAATCATGTTGTTATTAACGCCATGATAGGAAACCTCCTCTGAGATAATAACCGATAAATATCAGTACGAGACAGATGATATTTAATTTGAGTTGACTCGGGTCATTTTATATCAATCCACAAAGACACTTTATATAGAAAAGTTTCTCGCAGCTTGACATGTAAACTGTCAATATGCTCCAGGGGTCTTTTGGGTTAAGTGTTTAACCACAGGAGCGCGGAATTGGATTTATGTTTTGGTTTTGAATAAAACGAAAATTTAAAAGTAAATTGGTATTGCGCATATTTTTCTCTCTCATTTTTTCATTGCTCAATGTTTACATAATACATGATAACATAGTCATAATACATGACACAAGCATACTGGGATTATACCATACTTTAGTATTAATACATATAAATGTTTACTTAACTCTACTACCCCTCCGCGATTCTCGGTCACTGACATATATTTCCCCCGTGGGCCCAAGTACCGGGTAACAACCTATCAATTCCCACAAAAGGACATGTACAGTTAACTTATGTTTATATGCATATTGATATTCATTTAGCAGCCTCGATGTTAGCTATACCAGTGCTTTCTTTCGTTTTTTGTTAATTATTTGTGTATCCTGGTGTTGCTCAAATATCGTATTTATCGATCTGAGTGTTAAGGGACATCTAAAAAGTAAATCTTGAGTGATATTAGATGTTTTACAAGCCTATAAATACCGCCTACTTTGGTGCAATTTAACAGAAGTAACTTGATCATTTTTAGTAAGCACCATGGCTAAACATAGACCTTGCTGCTGACATTCAACAAAACAGGCGAATAATGCATGTTTCATGGGACACAAATATCTCATTTATGTTTTATGTTCACAATATTCACAATATTTATTTAAATATCAGTAATAATATAAGAAAACTCCAATAAGTTGAATCAAACATAAAACACGCTACTTTTACTATATCCTACGTAAAAATAAATTCATTGCACATGTTGAATATCACCCCAGGGCAAAGTTAAATAGGGAAAGTAAAGATTCTAATAATCATCTCAGGCTTGGCGATAACCACCGTTAAACATAATAATTTGAGTTGACTCGGGTAAGTATTTATCAATCATGTTCTTATTAACACCATTATAGGAAACCTCCTCTGAGATAATAACCAATAAATATCAGTACGAGACTGGTGATATTTAATTTGAGTTGACTCGGGTAATTATATATCAATATATATCAATCCCCAAAGACACTTTATATAAAAAAGTTTCTCGCAGCTGGACAAGTAAACTGTCAATATGCCCCGGGGTCTCTTTTGTCTTAAGTTTAACCACAGGAGTGCGAAATTGGATTTTATTTTGTGTTGAATTAAACGAAAATTAAAGACTAAAGGGGTATTTTGCATATTGCCCTGTTTCAACCTGGCGGTGACCGTTTTTAAAATCAAGACACATGTATGTCAAAAACTGAGTCTTTGAATACCAACCTGAAATATATAAGATATGAATATTTTGAGTTGCGTAAAACTTGTTTGTTTAATGCGAGGGGTATTTCATTCTATGACAGTAAAGTTGCATCATCAGGCTATTTGCATCTTTTCATGGTGTGCTTCGTAAATTCAGTTCATTTTCTGACATATAGCGCATCGGAGGACCTTGGTTTGGTTTGTTTTTGTTTAACGTCCTATTAACAGCCAGGGTCATTTAAGGACGTACCAGGTTTTGAAGGTGGAGGAAAGTCGGAGTACCCGGAGAAAAACCACCGGCCTACGGTCAGTACCTGGCAACTACCCCACGTAGGTTTCGAACTCGCAACCCAGAGGTGGAAGGCTAGTGTTAAGTGTCGGGACACCTTAACCACTCGGCCACCGCGGTCCCCCATCGGAAGACAAACTTTTACAATCTGTAATTTTATTCTTTGGACCAAAAGAAAACACGGTTCACTGAGATTCTTTAAATATTTTGTTATGTTTCTTTATACCATTTTTTTTAGATAGCTGTTTTGAGTTGTATGTCATTTACAATCCTAATATTTGATAATAAAAACGAGAAAATTCTAATAGGTTGAATCTTATATAAAAACATAAAACATCTAAATTTGATTGTACGTATTGAATGTCACTCCAGGGCAATGCTAAATAGGGTAAGTTAAGATTTTTATAACCATGTTGTTATTGACGCCGTTAATGGAAACCTTCTCGGCGATAAATACCGACAAACATCAGTATGAAGCTGACAATATTTAATTTGAGTTGTATCGGATAAATAGCTATATATCAATCCTATAAGGGTTTTGTATACAAAAGTTACCAGCAGTTTGACATGAAAACTGTCAATATGCCTCCTGGGTCGGTTTTGTGTAAGATTCTTCATCTTCATTTTCTATGGATATTTTGAGTTGAGAAAAATTGCATTCTATGACCGTGAAGTTGCATCTTCTGGCTATTTGCATCTTTTCACGGGGGTGCTTCTCAAATTCAATTCATTTTCTGACATATAGCGAGTCAGAGAACCAACTTTTACAATGTAATGTAATTCTGTTGTATGGACCAAAAGAAAACTAAAATCCTATTCCTAAAAAGTGGCCGTCCGATGTACTGGTATCGAATAATTGAAAGAAAACCAAGTTGATGAAATATTTTAATTGTATTATCAACAAGTCTACTTACCTCTAAAGACACCGCTAAACAACCTGAAGATTCGAAGTTCGGATCACCAATATTTTTTTAAAATTTTGTTATGTTTCTTAATGCATATTTTCGTAAACCGTTCACAACCATATGACTTGATAATGATTTCGATTCTGGTAAAAGTGTATGCTACAGAATGTTTATATATAGTATAAGTTTAGAACCTTCTCTTTCAATTTACCTAAAGGTCTAACAAACACCTTCGTATAGAACATTCTCTTTCAATTTACCTAAAGGTTGTACAGGTAATCACCGATTTCCAATTGAAACCGAAAGATGGTAAAACGATCTTAGAGAAGAATGTGTATGTGTATTGCGTGATTAATAATCTATTGTTGATGAATAATACCACTATTTCAATGTGCTGAACTAATATTAATTATCCCGGTCCGGATAAAAATGAAGGGAATTAGACACGCCTCGCGTAGGAATATAGTTCGAGACTGCCATATGTGTGTTTGAAGTCCATCAATGCCTATCGGGCCTAGGCGACAACGTAACAACTATGTTTTTGAATGTGACTGTTTGCGTATTTAAAAGTATAGGTTTATATTCCTTAATAGTACAGTATATTCAGTACGCAAACACTATTAAATACTATGAATTATTTTGTACAACTCATGTGAAATTATTGAGAAGACTTTGCGTTTTTCTTCATTTTAATATGCAAACATTTCAGTCTCCATGTTAACTATGCCAGTGCTATCTTTTGTTTTAGCTAATTATGTGCATATCCTAGTTTTGCTCACGTATCGTATGTATCGATCTGAGTGTTAAGGGCCATCTAAATAACAAATCTAGAGTGATATCAGTGCTATTTGTTTACGCCTGAATGGATTTTGATGAATTTGGTCTGGAGAATTATTGGGAAAAAGAGATCTAACATTGTATAAACTATAAACAGAGGGTGTGGCTTCCCTTAGTACGGTAAAAAAAAGGGGAAATTGAGGAAAATCCTTTAAAATCCCCGAATTCTGAATTCATTTTAATGAATTTGGTATGAAGCATAATCGGCCAAATGAGCTCTAACGTTATATAAAAGAAGGAAGTGGAACTCATGGAGAAAAGGGGCCCAATAGGGGAAATAAAGCACTTTTAAATCCTTTTTCACGAAGGACAGGATTTCGTTCAGCTGTGTTGGAAGAGACAGTTAAAAGTAGGAAAATATTTGAAAATATCATGTTTAATCATGTTTGTTATTAACGCCATGATAGGAAACCTTCTCGGCGATAATAACCGATAAATATCAGTACGAGACTGGTGATATTTAATTTGAGTTGACTCGGGTAATTATATATCAATCTACAAGACACATTATATAGAAATGTTTCTCGCAGCTTAACATGTAAACTGTCAATATGCCCCCGGGGTGTTTAACCACAGGAGCGCGGAATTGGATTGTTTTTTTTTTTAATTAAACAAATATTAAAGAGTAAAGAGCTATTGCGCATATTGCCCTGTTTTGACCTAACGGTGACCGGTTTAAGAATCAAGACATATATGTCAAAAAATGAGTTTTTGAATACCACCCTGTAATATATAACATATAAAAATTCTGATTTGCGAAAAACGTGTTTGTGAATTGCAATTGGTATTTCATTCTATGACCGTAAAGTTTCATCATCGGGCAATATGCAACTTTCGACGGGTTTTTTTCCTTTGAAAAACATAAGTATATTCCTTAATACTACACTCATTATCCAAACACTACATTGTATAAAATACTCAGAATTATTTTGTACAACTTATGTGAAATTATTGAAAAGACTTTACGCCTTTCTCTATTTTATTAAACAAATATTTAAGTATCCATGTTGCCAGAGCTATCTTTTGTTTAATGTTGATTATTTAAATGTTTTCATTTTTGCACAAATATCGTATGAATCGATCTGGGTATAAAGGGACATCTTGATATAAAATCTCGTGATATTAGTGAGATTTTACAAGCCTATAAATGCTTATTATGGAACAATTTAACAGAAGTTATTTCATCAATTTTTAGTATATATCATGGCTAATCGTAGGCATTGCTGTTGGCATGCTATTGGTTCCGCTGTTTGTAAATTTCAACAAAACTTGAAAAATACATGCTTCCGGTAGACAGATTAAGCTCATTTATGTTAAATATAAATATATTGCACAAAATAGCCATGATGTGTTGCTCACTATAGGAGCATTGGTGTGACGTGATTTGGCTTTATGAGATGTATAAACACTGATTTTTTTTTACCTTGAAATGCAAATGGCGGTCCGGAATAACATCACATACATATAAGGAGTCATTTCAAACATCAAAAATGCTTAAAATAGACATTATTTACAATTCTGAACTCAGAACTAGTTTAATATTTTGTCTTAAAACGTCTTTGTTACTATGATAAGATGTCTTTATTTATGATATAAGAGAATGTTACTGATTTAAATGCATCCTTTATGCCATATTTGTGTTATATCTTTCAAAGCCGCCATTTGCATTTTAAGGTCAAGACCATGGCGATCAGTTTTGGTACTTTGAGAATCACAATAGGTCACGTGATATTTACTTGTATTTCTAGCTCAGACTATCTCTTTACTTGGCCTACGTCTAGGAAAACATCAAACGGCAATTACCTTTCTTAAATTTTAAAAATGCATAATGCTATAACACAACTACATATGCTTCAAATTCATTTAGCAATGTTCGGAAGGGCAGAAAGGAAAAACGACCCTAATGTCGTAAAATATCTACCTAATATTTTTCTATAAGCGAACATGTGTATTCTACTCCAAATCGATTACCGTAATAATACCAACACTATAAGAAAATATCCCCTAGATTTGTAGGCGGGGTCTTCGATGAAACAAAAGACGCCTACTGCTCCGAAGCACCTGGTCCTAATTCCCTTTTTTCAAGGGTCTCCACGATAATCCATGTTTGTGCTTGTTTTCTCTTCGTTTTGGAGATTTTCAGTGAGAAAAATTGTTTCGTTTTGATGTCGGCATTCTCTGTTTTTTTTTTTTAAATAAATGTTGCGGGACTATAAACAAAATAGCCAAAGGTTGCAGGAGAAATATTGTAATCAGTTAAATTCTTGCGCCTCTTTTGCCTTTCTATTTTAGGATAATGACCGTGCGTCCTCTTCGTACATACGCGAATCTTTCTCTAAAACTAATATTTCTACATATTCGCTTTGTTGATTTAAGCAGTTTCTCTCCGAGATGATTTTACAATGTCTTCTGTCAACAGAACAACATCTGCTTGTCGGTGAGAAGATGCTGAAGATGTTTCTAAAGATCTTGGACCAGTTTCATCAACATAATCCTTAACTTAAAGATTTTTTTAAACTTTCCATAGAGAAACATTATAGAATTTAAGGAAAGTACCATTAGAAATTTTCATAAAATTCTGTAATACTTTCCCATTGAACATTTAAATCTAAGGAATTTCCTCAAGCTGAGAAATATTGAGGAATCTGGATCAAGTTTCAGAATATCTTCGCTGTCGTAATACACAATATCCCAGCTGTTCTCCATTGTCAGACACTGGCGCCACATATAAAAAGAAAGCAATTGTGCATTTGTATGATGCCAAACAACATGTTTAGTACTCGGCAGGACCATGGTTGATATTGAAGAAAAATGTGTCTCTTCGTACGAGCCAGAATTGGGAAACAAAGTGAGATGTCTAGCAGAATATTTCAACAAATTGTGTATGAAACCGAACCGTATAAATATTTTTTACATTTTTGAGAATGCACCACTTTTTCTTTATAGCTACTAGCTATGTATTTGGACTTTGTATTAGACATCAGTGTTTGTCAAATTAACACTAAACAGCTTTAAAAATATGTCGCTTTAACTTCTCTGTCGAACCATCTAATACAAACAAATTCTTATTGGATTTTTTAAAATTCACCTACTGCAATTTGAATTTTAAATGACAAATTTGCAGGTTTTGTCTAATTTCCACACTTTAAAAGTCTTGACAAAGTTAAAATTGTACCTTAAATTGAACATATTTGCGATTATGTATTTTTATTATGCAAAATAAAACTTCAGCTCGAAATTTTCAGTAGATCCTACTCGTAAGAATTAAAGAGAATTTGAAAACCTACACTTTTATTTTGACAATACATGTATATCGAACATGTCGTACACCTCGGGTGAGCAACTCTAAGTTGGCCTCGGACATTAAAAAAAAAAAAAAAAACATGCATCGATGAATTGTTTCTTGGGTATCTAAAAATAACATCCAGATATGGTAAAATAGGTTCTAGGACACGATTCTATTGTTCCTATAACAATTATATTTTTTTCTGGAACAACCTTTTCCCTTCCTGTTCTTTAGATACTGCGCCACCCTAGATCTATTTCTCCGATAAAAAGTGATTATAATCTATTAAAAACTAGAATTGTTTAAGAAATACATAATAAAAACATTACCACCCGCCAAAATATAAAATTTCTAATGGTATCTTGCCAATTTAATTGAAAGTATATCATTCTATGGCACTCCGCCTATCTATTTTGTACGTAACTTTCGGTCTTCAAGTTCAGCTCAAGTTCTTGATTAAGAAAAAGGCCCCAAGGCCTCTATGTATATAAGATATATAACATTAAACATTATTTATATGATATACAGATGTACGGGGCCTTATAGGCGATCATTATTGGGACTTTTAAAAGAAAAAAAAAATTCATTTGTTGGTGTAAGATATCTTTATAAGCGGGTGACACTTTATGTAAATAATTGAAATACAAAAAAATGAAAAGTAAGAATATAAATGGTTTATAAGTTTCCAATTATTGGAAATTTGTCGACATCTGGAAAACATAAAGACAAAAATATCACAGTGTAGTTGGACGCGGAATTCCCCACGGAGCTTGACCTACACATGTGCAGCCCTATCGGCTCTCTATATCATTATAAACACTTATAAACAGTTATATACTTATTGGCCTATACACCAGTTTGAGTTTTCACGTCTGTGAAATAACGCTACTCGGCCTTACTTGTAATGTGTGTATGGTTGTGTAACATGCGTAGTGTACGTGGTGTATAGATAAGATAGCAGTGTTAACCCCTTTGTGCCACTCAACTGGGCCACATACGGGTCATCACACCTACGGCCACCACATATGGGCCACCACAATTACGGCCACCACATACGGGCCACCCAAACTACGGCCACCACATATGGGTCACCACAACTACGGCCACCGTATATTGGATCACAACAACTACGGCCACCACATGTGGGTTACCACATCTACGGCCATCACATATGGGCCATAATAACTACGGCCACCACATATTGGTCATCACACCTACGGCCACCACATATGGGCCACCACAATTACGGCCACCACATACGGGCCACCCAAACTACGGCCACCACATATGGGTCACCACAACTACGGCCACCATATATTGGATCACAACAACTACGGCCACCACATATGGGTCACCGCAACTACGGCCACCACATATTGGATCACAACAACTACGGCCAACACATATGGGCCATAATAACTACGCCCACCACATATGGGCCACAATAACTACGCCCACCACAATTATGCCACCACAACTTGGCAACCATTCAGGGGTTGTGAAGATTAATATTCTAAGATAAGTTTAATGCAAAAATCTATGTATTATTGGAAGGACGATTATATAAGTTATATGATAAATGTATTTCCAATTGAACAGGCCCGAGGGTCCACTTACAGAATGGATAACAAATACAACATAAGTATAAAATATCACAGTCAGTTATATATGTAACACAGACTTATATATACAAGATATTGAACTCTGGGTTGCGAGTTCGAAACCTACGTGGGGCAGTTGCCAGGTACTGACCGCAGGCCGGTGGTTTTTCTCCGGGTACTCCGGCTTTCCTCCACCTCCAAAACCTGGCACGTCCTTAAATGACCCTGGCTGTTAATAGGACGTTAAACCAAAAACAAACAAATAGTGGGAAAAAAAGTATTCTTTACTCGTTCTTTGAACAAAGCGAGAGACAAAAAAAAACAAACAAAAAAACAACATATCACAGTCTGGAACGAGATCAAAAGAGTAAATATTACATTGAATCCTTTTTAAAACACTATATCTTTTATCATTTTTTCTCTGACAGTAAAACTGAACGGAATGAGATGATCGTTCAATTGAAAACATTAACCTCCGCTGTCGGTTTTCGACCCGGATCTCGGATTTCTGTGTGGCCTTTTGGCTGATTCGGCTACGGAAGCGTACATAACACTATCTGTATTTCACGGGCCCGGGGCTTCCCTCTCCGATGACGTACATACTTCGCCTCAATGGCGGTAGCAGCTGACCGCTGGACTTAACTGTGCATCGATGATAACGACGAAGAACCGTGACGCGCATGCGCATGCGCTAGAGTAGCATATTAAAATTTCCGAGAACTACACAGAACTTTTCAGGAATCTGACTCCACCGCACTTTCGTATCGATGTTCCTATTTACAATGAAGTGTGTTGTGTTGATTCCTGTATTTCTGATCCTACATATATTTCTGGGGATATCTCGAGCAGAAGACACACGTACATTTCGCGCTGCCGTGTACGAGCACGCACTGTACCTCCCCCCGGACAGAAAGATACCTGTAACCAGAGCAACGGCCCTCTCAGCCATGATGAGGAATCTGCGCGTGTACAAGGAACAAACAGAGCTTGCGGCCTCTGAGGTAAAATCACATTCGTTCAGTATATTTATGAACGGCCTCCCCTGTATTTGTGCGAGATACATTTAAGGCACATCTGTACAATGTAAACCATTGTATACAGTTTCCCATTTAGTTTTCTTTCATTACTAGCTATGTACACGCGTGTAATTTCCGTAAATTTGATTGCATTAAAATTAAACAAGATAAATGATTATATAAAAACAAAATTTACTATTGTCCTGAATACCTTTCATAAATGTTTTATGTCTGTGTTCAAATTTTATCATTCAAACTCAAGGACATGTCGTTTTTAATGATGATTCTTTGTCACGCCACCGTTGATGAATGATTTGTTTGTTTGCTTGGTCATTCTGAGGCGCAGATTCCTTGTAGTAGTTGGTGACTACCTTACTGAATAACATATGGGTGGCATGCCATCCAAAGCAATAAGGATAATATGTCTTGCCTAATGACACAAGCACGACAGCATAGACCAGCTAATTTCTCAACTTCCCGAGAAACACAAACCGACAGGGTTATAGGCAGCGTTTAACCGTCTGAGATATCGCGGCCCCCTCGCCTGAGGTTACGTGGACGACGCTCTAACCGTCTGAGATATAGCGACCCTCTCGCCTGAGGTTACGTGGACGACGCTCTAACCGTCTGAGATATCGCGGCCCCCTCGCCTGAGGTTACGTGGACGACGCTCTAACCGTCTGAGATATAGCGACCCTCTCGCCTGAGGTTACGTGGACGACGCTCTAACCGTCTGAGATATCGCGGCCCCCTCGCCTGAGGTTACGTGGACGACGCTCTAACCGTCTGAGATATCGCAGCCCCCTCGCCTGAGGTTACGTGGCCGGCCATCTAACCGTCTGAGATATCACGGCCCCCTCGCCTGAGGTTACGTGGACGACGCTCTAACCGTCTGAGATATCGCGGCCCCCTCGCCTGAGGTTACGTGGCCGACGCTCTAACCGTCTGAGATATCGCGACCCCCTCGCCTGAGGTTACGTGGCCGACGCTCTAACCGTCTGAGATATCGCGACCCCCTCGCCTGAGGTTACGTGGCCGACGCTCTAACCGTCTGAGATATCGCGGCCCCCTCGCCTGAGGTTACGTGGCCGACGCTCTAACCGTCTGAGATATCGCGGCCCCCTCGCCTGAGGTTGCGTGCACGTGGCCGGCGCTCATAAACGACTTATCTATACCCCCAACCCCCCAGCCCCCCAGCCCCCCAGCCCCCCGTGTACGAAGAAATGCATATTCATTGAAGTATAATACACTAATAAGTAAATTGAATAATGCCTGATCACAGAGTCAAAAATATACAGGATGTCCCCTACTTTAGACGTGATTTTATTGGCTAGAGAAAGTGATGCTATGTACATAGTGTATGTCCAGTGTCCGAGATTTGTAATTTGATCACATCAATCCTATGTAGAACAGCTGCCTGATTAGCCAATAACCCAGTGAACCAAAAGAGATATCGAGTTAGAGTATAACGGACTTATCAATCGGAACATCTCGGCAATCTTCGTTAGGGGAATAACGAAAAGTCGTCTAGTAATACTGAAATTCATTATTTCAAATTGAATTCACCATGTCAGAAAAAAAATAAGAAAATAAGAAAATGTGTTTTTAGTCAGATGTATAAATGAAACAGTAATTCTGATTCAAAATCGATGAAATGAGAGTAAATACATAAATAGCAAAGAGAAATTCAATAGCTCAGAAACAGACCAGTCTATGCTGACGTGGTTGTGTCCTTGGCAAGACACCATACTTGTTTTGGCTGCGACAAACCTCTCGTGTGTTGTTCAGTGAGGAATCCACCAGCTACAACAAGGAGACCCGGCCTAAAAATGGCGATGGCAGCTCACGGGGTAAAAAGTCAAACAAACAAACAAACAAACTAACAAACAAACAAACAAAACAGTTTTAAACAAAATTTTACAGCATATAATGTGTATGTTTTCTCTTCCCCTCCTTCTTACTGCGCCATGCTATATATACATTCTATAAAATAGTCAAACTCACACAAATGAAAAATAAGGTTTCAGAAAAAATGAGTGTGTTTGCCTTTCTTCTCGGGAATACAAATACTTTTCAAATTAAATGAAAACATCATTTCTTATTTTTAACCACCTGTCCAAAAGGGACAAGTGCGCTTATGCCGTTGTGCGTCGTTTGTCCGTCGTCCAATTTTCATTGAAAAGACTTTTTCTCAAGAACTAAGAGACCCGTAAACCTGATATTGAGCATGTAGCATGCTGGAGTGAAAATATACGAAAGTATGAAAAATATGAAAGTTTGTTCAAATGAATGACCTTGAGCTATGTTCAAGGTCACAGGGATCAGATAGATAATCTTTAAACGACTTCTCAAAAATAGACATGATATTGTGTCTGTGGCATGCTTGGGTGAGAACTTCTTCTCAATCCTATATCATGCTTCGATGAGGAATACCAAATTTGTAAATGACCTTGACTTACATTCAAAGTCACAGTGGTCAAAAAGACTAAAATCTTCTCAAGACTTAAGAGGCCCAGGGACCTGTTATTAGGCCTGTAGCATGATGAGGTAAAAGTTATCAAGTTTGTTCAAAGGAATGACCTTGGCCTACATTCAAAGTCACAGGCGTCAAATATGTCAGAATAATTAAATGTCTTCTGCTGAAGAACAAGGAGGCCAAGGGACCGGATATTGGGCCTGAAGCATGCTTGTTTATTTCAATTTTTGCGAATTTTTTTTTGCGGTTTTACGTGTACAACATGTTTCCTTCAATTATTTGTTGTAACCAAATGACGATAAAAAAAAAAAAAACTAAAAAAAAAAAAAAAAACAACTTTCCACCTAAATTAAGAAATGGGTTATTATTTTTCTAATTGGTTTTATTTTTAGATTACAAAGGTACATTTGTGTATATTTCTGCGACTTTGAAAATAAGTGATATACAGTTATTTCTTTTGTAATTGTTCCAGGGGGCGGACATCATTGTGTTTCCAGAGGACGGTGTGTACGGTATGGGATTTTCTTGGGAAGGTATAACTTCCTACATGGAATACATTCCAGATCCCGGAGAAGTCACGTGGGACGCATGCGGAGACCCTTTCCGATATCCGAATACAGAGGTTCAGCATTTTCTTAGCTTTCTCGCCAAGAATAACACAATATATCTCGTGGCTAACATTGGGGATCTACAGCCTTGTGACAACCGTACTGACACGCGCTGCCCGAAAGTCGGTCATTATCAGTTTAATACTGACGTGGTTTATAACCCGCAAGGACAGCTAGTGGCTAAGTATCACAAAGTGAATCTATTCTATGAGTCACAATTCAGTTTTCCCGCCAAAAAAACTCCTGTCATTTTTGAAACTCCGTTCGGAACCTTCACAGTTTTCACTTGTTTCGATATTCTCTTTTATGACCCAGCTATGGCGGCCATAGAACTCAACGGAGTTGGTAACGTAATATTCCCAACTGCTTGGAAGGATGCTCTCCCTTTGTTGTCGTCCATACAGTTCCACTCTGCCTTCGCGGCGGGACTTGGCATCAACTTGCTTTCAGCCAATATCAATTTTCCGTCGTACAATTTTCACGGAAGTGGAATTTACACACCAGATGGCGCTTCGACGTTTTACTACAGTGGTGCATCTAATGTCGGGAAATTGATGATTTCCGACATTCCAATCATCTTTAAACCGACGTTAAGAAACTCGAACGTAACGTTCGACGTAGCATTTCCAAGTCCAGCGTTCACGGCGGATGTTTTTCACGACCCTTTTCATTTTGTGCCTTTACTGGGTGATTCGGGGATGGTAGGGGTGTGTCACAACGGGCTGTGCTGTAGAGCCAACTACTCCCTCCGTACAACCTCTGATGACGTCATAGCTTTAGGGGCCTTTCGTGGTCTCCACACATACGAAGGGGAATATGACATAGAAGTATGTGTCATTCTTAAATGCAAAACAAGTAACTACTCGAGCTGTGGAGAAGCCACAAAGGAATCGGACATTTTTCTGACCTATTTAAAGATTGAAGGCAATTTCTCTGTTCCATATATTTTCCCGGAAATACTGTTGTCGAACAACGGAAGTCTTCATCTGGGTCCAGTGGGCTCTTGGAATTACGTTGCGGGTACACTAGAAAGTAAACACGGATTTGATTTCCCTGTTTTGTCTACCGGGATGTTTGCGCGTGTGTATGGATCTGATGTGGCGTTCGTCTGCCCATGCGCAGTATTAGTAATGGTGACGTGTATTGTAACGATCATGTGGACATCGGTTTGAACGTGATTCACTGAAAAATAATAATAGAAAAAAAAAACAAAAAAACACTCCGGTGTATATATATAAATTCTGTTTATTTCAAAACATTTGCGAAACAAGGTATACCGACTTATATCGATCACGCTTGTTGGCCCGGATTGAAGCGCGCGAGGGGTCTTACTGTATGCTAGGAAACAGCACATTCTCCTCCTCCTCCTCCTAACAAATATGTGTTTTATCTTTAAACAAACGTTTTGAATTTTTTTTGACGGAAGTGTCTTCAATATTAAAATATTTATTTTTTGTTTGTTGTTGTTTTTTCTAGATTTATCTCGCAACGATTTATTTAAAAATAATCGATGGCCATCCGGAAGCAGCTAAAGAGGCTGACAACGAACGGATGGGTCAATATTGCAGCATGGATCGGAATATGTAATTATTTGACACAGGGCTGATGGAACGCAAAATTAAAACACAACAACATACAGCCACCTTAAAAACGCAAGAAAACAAGATGCATATCTACAGTGTTGTAGAAACCATTAGCCAAGATTGAATGTTGGACGTTTGAGGTGGAAAACATTTTAACATTTTGTAAATGAATTCAAGCGCGTTATGGTAAAATTTATCAAATCTCTTTGCTGGTTCGTACTAGTTGGCGTTTGGTATTGTATTTTTAGACTGATTTTAAAACATGCTTAAATCGGGCCGTCCTATCAGAAGTACGAGTTAGGTAGTCAGGGGGGGTTACTCTGGCCCAGCCATCTGTCCGACAACATGGTTGCTTTTGATAAATCGATTGTGTAAGTTTATTTCTATCAATTTTTTAAATAAATAAAATAAATAAATAATTAAATATAGATAAATAAATAAGAACAATTTTTTCATTTAATTGCATACGGGTCTTATAGAAATTTCCAACAAATCAGCGATGCCAAAAATTACCAGCTCAGTTTGACGTTCCAAGCTTCATGCTATGATACAAGATCTCATTTTCTGTAGTGATAAAACATGACACAATAAAAGTACTTTCCCAGGAAATAAAAGATGTATGTATAATTAAAAGAGTAGTAATGCTGTTAGCTTCGGTGATGACATAAGAATCGTTGTCACCCAGTACATTCCTGTAAAGTCCAATAATGTATTCGCTGTATGTTATGAATGTTTAAGTTTTCAACGTTTACTTTTCAGAACCAGTCTGTTTTATTTTCTATTGTGACACGTCATCGCAACAAGGAACATCAACAGTCAGGGTCATATGAGGACGGGTGTCTAGGGGAACATCAACAGTCAGGGTCATATGAGGACGGGTGTCTAGGGGAACATCAACAGTCAGGGTCATATGAGGACGGGTGTCTAGGGGAACACCAGCAGTCAGGGTCATATGAGGACGGGTGTCTAGGGGAACACCAATAGTCAGGGTCATATGAGCAAGGGTGTCTTAAGGAACACACACAGTCAGGGACATATGAGGACGGGTGTCTAGGGGAACACCAACAGTCAGGAAAATATGAAGACGGGTGTCTAGGGGAACACCAGCAGTCAAGGTCATATGAGGACGGGTGTCTAGGGGAACACCAGCAGTCAGGGTCATATGAGGACGGGTGTCTAGGGGAACATCAACAGTCAGGGTCATATGAGGACGGGTGTCTAGGGGAACACCAGCAGTCAGGGTCATATGAGGACGGGTGTCTAGGGGAACACCAATAGTCAGGGTCATATGAGCAAGGGTGTCTTAAGGAACACACACAGTCAGGGACATGTGAGGACGGGTGTCTAGGGGAACACCAACAGTCAGGAAAATATGAAGACGGGTGTCTAGGGGAACACCAGCAGTCAAGGTCATATGAGGACGGGTGTCTAGGGGAACACCAGCAGTCAGGGTCATATGAGGACGGGTGTCTAGGGGAACACCAATAGTCAGGGTCATATGAGCAAGGGTGTCTTAAGGAACACACACAGTCAGGGACATATGAGGACGGGTGTCTAGGGGAACACCAACAGTCAAGGTCATATGAAGACGGGTGTCTAGGGGAACACCAACAGTCAGTGGCATATGAGGACGGGTGACAAAGGGTACACCAACAACCAGTGTCATATGAGGACGGGTGCCTCGGAGAACACCAAACAGTCACGGTCATATGAGGACGGTTGTCTAGGGGACACCAACTGTCAGGGTCATGTGAGGACGGGTGTCTAGGGGAACACCGACATTCAGGGTCATATGAGTACGGTTGTCAATGCGTACACCAACAGTCGGGGTCATATGAGGACGGGTGTCTAGGGGAACACCGACATTCAGGGTCATATGAGTACGGTTGTCAATGCGTACACCAACAGTCGGGGTCACATGAGAACGGATGTCTAGGGGAACATCAACAGTCAGGGTCATATAAGGACTTGTGCCTTGTGGTACATCAACAGCCAGGGTCATATAAGGACGGGTGTCTAGGGGAACATTAACAGCCAGGGTCAAATAAGGACGGGTGTCTAGGGGTACATCAACAGCCAGGGTCATATAAGGACGGGTGTCTAGGGGTACACCAACAGTCAGGGTCATATGAGGACGGTTGTCAATGCGTACACCAACAGTCAGGGTCACATGAGGACGGTTGTCTAGGACGACACCAACAGCCAGGGTCATATATTGATATTGATAATTAATTTGATGATTTGAACCTAGAGGATTAATTTTGATTTTGAATGCAATGTTCAGGTTGTGGACGATCGTAATGAATGTCTACTATGTTTCCTCTAACCCCAACACCGGATGTTAGGCATTGTTATGTACATATTAGATATCTGTACGTCAAAGGGTTTGTGTTTGATAGATCGATTATAAAGATTTATTTGTTTTAAAAAAGGTAATCTGTTATTTTGTATATCGTATTAATTCACTGGACAATCCGCGATGACAAAAGCCACTGGTTATGTTTGACATTCCATCGCTCATGTAGTGATACCAGTTGGTCCTTACTTTATTAATAAAACACGATACAATAATGACACTTTGTGAGGAGATACTAATTCATGTATAAATAAAAGGAAGTTAATGCTGCTTGAGTATTTACCACTTAAGGTTCGTCGTTACCCAGTATATTCTATAAAACAAGAGGCCCATGGGGCCTGTATCGCTCACCTGGTTGGATTTGACCAAATGTCAAAATAATGTTCATGTTCAATTCCTTTTGTTTGTTAACCTCAAACAATGCTATTTATGGTTATAGCATGGGGATCCCAACTGCTTTAAAGAAATAATGAAGTCCAGACTCTCTGAGTTTACAACATGCATTTATAACTTTATGACTAGTAGTGATTTAAAGGAATTACCTCTATTTCCCATATGGGGCCCCGCCCCTTTTGTCCCTCGGGGGTCAGAGTCACCATTTATGCAAAATCTGTTCCCCTTCCCCCAAGAATGTTTCTTACCAAATTGGGTTCAAATCCATTCATAACTTTATGACTAGTAGCGATTTTAAGGAATTACCTCTATTTCCCCATTAGGCCCCGCCCCTTTGGCCCCTTGTGGGTCAGAGTCACCATTTATGCAAAATCTGTTCCCCTTCCCCAAAGAATGTTTCTTACTAAATTGGGTTCAAATCCATTGATAAATTTATGACTAGTAGCGATTTAAAGGAATTACCTCTATTTCCCATTTGGGGCCCCGCCCCTTTGGCCCCTCGGGGGTCAGAGTCACCATTTATGCAAAATCTGTTCCCCTTCCCCAAAGGATGTTTCTTATTAAATTGGGTTCAAATCCATTCATAACTTTATGACAAGTAGCGATTTGAAGGAATTACCTCTATTTCCCCGTTAGGCCCCGCCCCTTTGACCCTTGGGAGTCAGAGTCACCATTTATGCAAAATCTGTTCCCTTTTCTCAAAGGATGTTTCTTACTAAATTGTGTTAAAAACCATTCATAACTTTATGACTAGTAGCGATTTAAAGGAATTACCTCTATTTCCCTTATGGGGCCATGCCCCCCTTTGGCCCCTCAGGGATCAGAGTCACCATTTATGCAAAATCTGTTCCCCTTCCCCCAATGATGTTTTTGACCAAATTCGGTTCAAATCCTTTCATAACTTTATGACTAGTAGCGATTTAAAGATATTACCTCTGTTTCCCCATTAGGCCCCGCCCCTTTGGTCCTTTGGGGGTCAGAGTAACCATTTATGGAAAATCTGTTCCCCTTCACATAAGAATGTTTCTGACCAAATTGGGTTCAAATCCATTCATACCTTTATGACTAGTAGCGATTTGAAGGAATTACCTCTATTTCCCATTAGGCCCCGCCCCTTTGGCCCCTTAGGGGTCAGAGTCACCATTTATGCAAAATCTGTTCCCCTTCCCCAAAGGATGTTTCTTACTAAATTGGGTTCAAATCCATTCATAACTTTATGACTAGTAGCGATTTAAAGGAATTACCTCTATTTCCCATATGGGGCCCCGCCCCTTTGGCCCCTTGGGGGTCAAAGTCACCATTTATGCAAAATCTGTTTCCCTTCCCCCAAGAATGCTTCTGACTAAATTGGGTTCAAATCCATTCATAACTTTATGACAAGTAGCGATTTGTAAGAATTACTTCTATTTCCCCATTAGGCCCCGCCCCTTTGGCCCCTTGGGGGTCAGAGTCACCATTTATGCAAAATCTATTCCCCATCCCCAAAGGATGTTTCTGACCAAATTGGGTTCAAATCCATTCATAACTGTATGACTTGTAGCGATTTGAAGGAATTGCCTCAATTTCCCCTATTGGGCCCCGCCCCTCAGGCCCCTTGGGGGTCAGAGTCACCATTTATGCAAAATCTGATCCCCTTCTGCCAAGGGTGTTTCTGACCAAATTTGGTCAAAATCCAATAAGAACTTTTTGACTAGTAGCGATTTGAAGCAAATGTTGACGGACGGACGACGGACGACGGACGCTGCACCATGGCATAAGCTCACCGGACCTTCGGTCCAGGTGAGCTAAAAACCATGATATATCAATTGAACATTATGAATATTTAGTAAGCTACTTTTAGTTTTACCAAAGTTGTTGATGAAAAATTTATTTGTGTCAAAATCGGTTTCCGTCAAAAGCAATAAAATGCAGAAACTACATTACACAAGATTAATATTCAGTAAGGTGCTCCAACATTTCTTTCAAGGTACAAACGTAAATGTATAAATTATTCTAACCACTCGGCCACCGCGGCCCCTTTCTGGCCGGTGGTTTTTCTCCGGGCACTCCGGCTTTCTTCCACCCCCAAACCTGGCACGTCCTAAAATGACCCTGGCTGTTAATAGGACGTTAAACAAAAACAAACAAACCCTTTCGGCAATGGAACTAAAATGGAAGTCATATTGCCCAGACGTATATTTTTGTCCGAAAGCAGTCACATTAATGATATAGTCATTATAGGGGACAGACCATATTCTATCTATCTCGCTCCTCATTTTTCAAGTAAGGTTTATACAAAATCAACCAAAATCATCCCAAACACAAGTTTGGGTTCAACCTGATAATTTAAACTGAGAGATGAAACTTCTGTTTATCAAATCAAAATCATGTTCACAAAATAAATGCAAACATCTTTCTTATAGTCTGAAAAATTGTGATTATTTCATTTGAGGTAAAAGTTAGGAGCGAGTTGGTCGATTATTGGTCCAAACTCAATGACTTTGACCGATATAATCCTGACCTAGTCAGATATAAAGGTGATTCCGTCCAGGTGGGTCCACAGAGATCAGACGATAAGACAGTTGTATTTATTTCTATAAACATTGTCTACACGTATTACACTAGAACTAATGTACATTTGGTATATAATGATCTGACTATATTTTCCATAACTGCTAATTTTATATGCAATTGTAAATTAAAAAAAAAAAAAAAAAATGTGTAAAGGAAATCCACTTTTCAAAATACTATGAGGGACGGGTAAACGGTGGATCTGTAAATATACAGAAACTTTTATTTTCTGATGTAAACCCAGAGACTTTTACATGAAAATGTTCATTTTAGGAGTATAAAGGACGTTTTCGTATTGTTTTTACATCTGCAGCTAAAACACAGATCAATTAATCGTTTGAAGGGAGATAACTCTAGCTTTCCAGAGGGTAATTTTGGAGAGAATGATTTTTTTTTGATTTTTTAAATTAAAGGCACAACATTCTTGCAGACAGGCGAAAACAGACATGATCCGCCCTATCTGAGGAAAGCTGTTAAACATAAAACTAATATGGCGGTATTTCCTGTACTGGGGTACCCTCATCGTCAGCCCCAAAGGAGTCTTCTCTATGTTTCACTCGTTTACCCGTGTAAGAACTGGCTTGACAACCTCGGGTTTGAAATTGATATTCCTGATTTTAACGACCAATCAAAACGCTTCTTATAAATGAAGCTCTTCTTCGTCTGAAAAATAGAAACGGTATACCAAGATGGCTGCGTTCAGGTTTCAGCATGGTTTGCTTTCCGACCTCTTCTCAAAGAAACTAAATACGTGTAACATATTAAACGACATTTCTGACGGGTCAGATTTTCCGTGGCCATTTTCTACGGAACCAATCGGATTACTGGACTTGGCTCATGGATAATTCATGAATACAATACTTTTAATGCCAGTGCTCCCACGGGATCGATCCGAGTTATGCGAATTCAAATCACGTGGGTACCGACGATGGGATAATCTCATATCGTGTCAAATCCTCAATTTAAACCGAAAGTAAAAGCTGCACACAGATGAGATCCACTGTCAGTGTTTAGTCTAGACGAGTTATCCCCATTTTCGTCCACTCTGGACTGGCTCCTGTCTCTGGAATATAAAATTATAAATAAAATTTAATGTTTTCTGATTCTAGAGACCTTAAGCTTAAATCAAGGAGAGATAAGCTAGTGTAAGCATTTTGTTGAGCAATTCTTTACAGAAAACTTAGGGTCTAATTCAAATTATTTTTTTATTGTATTAAGCTTTACAGCTCGTCAGCATACAAATACATGATATATGTGGTGTACGGGACAATGTAATTAATGCAGAATGGACAACAACATTAAATTAATGTTTTTCCAAAATTATTGACATCGTAAACAAACTTACTAAACAGATTTAACACATTTGTAGTACTGAAAAGCTGGACTCGTTACAAGTCTACAATTAGATCTTCTCCAAAAGTGTGAGAGACAGTGTCACCCAGCGATGATCATCGCCTACATACATGTAATGTCTATCTGGATGGCGCTCTGATTGCTACGGAAGCCCATTGGTGCCAAATGTGAAATGAATTTATCATTTGGCATCAACGGGCTTCCGTAGATTACTGTGTTGGGAAGTCTTCAATAGACTCTCTGGATTGATATTACACCAAAACCGGAAATAACAACGATTAGTCTGCATTCCTTTACACAACCTTTTTTTTACGCTATCGTAGAACATCAGCCTCCTTTTTTTTACACAAGAGTAGTGGGTATGATATTTGCTTGACAAATAATGATACGAGGGCCGATTGATAAGTTGTGAGCCTCGTATTGAAGGAGGTACTCAAGGATGTTCTTTTTGAGTCCTACTATTCTCTGACTATATAGGGCCGTGTACCTCAGGGCTGATCTCATTCACAGGCGCTTGCATAGAAAATGTGATTTTCATTTTTTTTTGATATGACAGTGGTATGTGTACTCTGTAAAGTACAAGGCCTGAAACTCCACCACGAGCGAAACGGCACCCCATCTCACTTCAATTGACTAAAAAAAAACATTTATTCAAACTGACACGGCGCATACTATATACTACCGTCATCTAGAAACATTCACGATTGTGGTTTTAAATTGATTGAGCATCCGCCTTATTCACCTGATCTCGCTCAATCAGATTTTTATCTATTTCCAAAACTAAAACCAGCTATTTCAGGCACCCTAATCCTAACCCTAAGATGCAGTGGATGATTTTTTAACAGCCAAGAAAAGGAGTTCTATAAAAGTGGTATTGAGGCCCTTAAACACCGCTGGCGAAAATGTATTGATGCTGAAGGTAAAATAATACAATATGTACGGCAAAATTCAAATCCTTTAATATGAGGCTCACAACTTAATTATCAATCAGCCCTCGTAAGATGACTCCCTCTCCCGTTTTAGTATCATTTCCTTTAAATTATAACCTCCAAAACTGAAGAGTTACGCAATACAGCAATCGAGTGTATTGCTACATGTACATTTTAGAATAAGTATTAAAAATGGCGTATTGTTTTATGTGCAGGCAGATTATATCATTAGCCTGCATTTAGAGAAATGTTTTGTTTTTTTTGTTTTTTTTTTGTTATTTTTTGTTATTTTTTTTTTCATGGGGACTTTGCACAGAATCCCAACGCCGCTTTCAAGTAACACGTGTTAATCAAACTCTTATGGACTGCGGGGCTGCATGAGATTTTTTTGCCAACTTTCTGTGGTTATCTTCTCGATACATTCTTAAATGTCTCCACATGACATACCATGATGTGATGAAATAGTTATTTTAGTTAATATCATCACCTATTTTACGATTGGTCAGCACTATAATTACGTCAGAGGAAGAATAACCGCACGTGGGTTTATTCCCGACATCAAATATATCATCCAATCAACAGCCACTTGTAAGCTTGGGTCTAACGACTGATGATGACACACACGTTTGCTATTAATGTCTGTTTTTTACCTGTGCCTTCATTTGAACTCTGAAACTGTTTACCGGACAGGTGTGATAATATGTTTAGCTTGATGAGTTTAGTTGGATGTTTTTGCTTGGTGTTAAACTTAACGGAAGGCCGCTCGATAGGAAAAGAAAGTAGACTGCTAAACAATGCTCCAAACGGAAGAAATATGTTGAATTTTTTTGAAGAATTCCGACGGTATATATATGGGATTTCAACCGATTATACAAAGCAAAGTAAGTGCAAATTTAGCAAAGTTTATAATCTGAACGTATCTTCACACTTCTAGTTTATATTTAATTAACAATTGTTAATTCAAGTCATCTGTGGTCCACTCCGTCCAATAATTTTGTTATTACCATTTTCCAAACATTTCAGGATTTGATCTTGCTTTGTTTTTTGTGAGATTCAGGTTCAAAGTTCATTTCCGCTACTTTTTCAGAAATTAAAGGCACTAAGTCATATATAAATATATATATATATTTTCCTTTTTTCCCCCCCCTTTTTTTTTTTTTTTTTTTTACAATTGTATCACTTAGTTTCTTATTGTAAATTAAACTAATATTGGGATAACATGATAATTTTAGCCGCCTTGGATTGCAGTGTAAAAGTGAGTTGTAGGAAAACAAAACGGGGTACTCCAATAGCGTTTGTATCCATTCCATGTATAAAAGTACCACCTTTTTTTGATGAATTTAAGAAATATTGTTGCGTTCTCGTTTATATCAACAGATAATAGACTCCACATATTTACCATTTGTATCCTGGTTCTTCTTGTCTGTTTGTTGTATCAGACATGTTTAATGACAACAATCATAAATATACATATCAATAATTCCCCATTACCTTTTCAGCAATATTCAATTGTTTGAATATGAAAATTAAAATCAGACTCTTTGTTCGTCTGTCCATAGTGAGATTTATTTTCCCAGAATAGTATTATATAATTATCCCCTTGTTCAATAACAAATATTTATCAATTATAGACTTTAATTGAGGTGGAAATGCGTTTTTCTAAACCTGAGATATACATATTAACCGAGACGAAGGCCAGTTTAATACATACATCAACTTATTGTCTACTTACAGATATTGGTATCAGGTGGGACCCAAGCACGGGACAGAATATACCAGATATCCTGATGGACGTGTTGTGTTCTGCTTGCTCTTTGATAAAGGACACTTCGAAACGACAGAAATGCCAAACGCGATACTGTCAAAAACCTCCTCAGATTAACTACAGATCATTCGTATTGACACCCATGAATGACGTCAGGGATGACGTCATCAGAACGAAACCGAAGAGGAAGAACAGCTATTACAATGCCAAAAACCTCCTCAGATTAACTACAGATCATTCGTATTGACACCCAGGTATGACGTCATCAGAACGAAACCCAAGAGTAAGAACAGTTAACCTCCTCAAATTAACTACATATCATTCGTATTGACACCCAGGGATGACGTCAGGGATGACGTAAGGGATGACGTCAGAAGAACGAAACTCAAGAGGAAGAACAGTTATTACAATGCCAAAATGTGAAGGATAACCTCAATACTGGATATTGATAGAAAACATGACATGTGAAATAAGTGTCTATAGCTGTACATTAACTTAAGATTATTTATTATTTTCGTTGTATATTTTGTGTGTGCCGATTCTGTGATATTTTTTCATTAAATGTTGTTGCATTAATACGATTATGCTTGCATTTCTGTGTTATCTAATTTATCACTTATAAAATTTGAAAGAATTCTAATATTTTTGTTTACTTAAGTAATTTATTGTTGAAACGTTTACTAATAAAAGTAATCTCCCCTGCGGTAACTGAAAGAGATAATTTTGTAGAATAACCGATATTGTTATTGAAAACCAAAAAAACGAGGGGAAAACATGGATACCAATATCCGGTGTCATGGATACCAATATCTGGTGTCATGAATACAAATATCCGGTGTCATGGATACCAATATCTGGAGACATGGATACCAATATCTGGTGACATGAATACCAATATCTGGTGACATGAATACCAATATATGATGACATGAATACCAATATCTGGTGACATGGACACCAATATCTGGTGGCATGAATACCAATATCTGGTGACATGAATACCAATATCTGGTGACATGAATACCAATATCCGGTGTCATGGATACCAATATCTGGTGACATGAATACCAATATCTGGTGTGATGGAGACTAATATCTGGTGACATGAATACCAATATCTGGTGTCATGGATACCAATATCTGGTGTCATGAATACCAATATCTGGTGACATGAATACCAATATCTGGTGACATGGATACCAATATCTGGTGACATGGATACCAATATCTGGTGACATAGATACCAATATCTGGTGACATGAATACCAATATCTGGTGACATGAATACCAATATCTGGTGACATGGACACCAATATCTGGTGACACGAATACCAATATCTGGTGACATGAATACCAATATTTGGTGTCATGGATACCAATATCTGGTGACATGAATACCAATATATGATGACATGAATACCAATATCTGGTGACATGAATACCAATATATGATGACATGAATACCAATATCTGGTGTCATGGATACCAATATATGATGACATGAATACCAATATATGATGACATGAATACCAATATCTGGTGACATGGACACCAATATCTGGTGGCATGAATACCAATATCTGGTGACATGAATACCAATATCTGGTGACATGAATACCAATATCCGGTGTCATGGATACCAATATATGGTGACATGAATACCAATATCTGGTGTCATGGAGACAAATATCTGGTGACATGAATACCAATATCTGGTGTCATGGATACCAATATCTGGTGTCATGAATACCAATATCTGGTGACATGGATACCAATATCTGGTGACATGGATACCAATATCTGGTGACATGGATACCAATATCTGGTGACATAGATACCAATATCTGGTGACATGGATACCAATATCTGGTGACATGAATACCAATACCTGGTGACATGAATACCAATATCTGGTGACATGAATACCAATATCTGGTGTCATGGATACCAATATCTGGTGACATGGATACCAATATCTGGTGACATGAATACCAATATCTGGTGACATGGATACCAATAGCTAGTGACATGGATACCAATATCTGGTGACATGAATACCAATATCTGGAGACATGGATACCAATATCTGGAGACATGGATACCAATATCTGGTGACATGAATACCAATATCTGGTGACATGAATACCAATATCTGGTGTCATGGATACCAATATCTGGTGTCATGGATACCAATATCTGGTGTCATGGATACCAATATCTGGTGACATGGATACCAATATCTGGTGACATGAATACCAATATCTGCTCTGAGGAACTGAGAAAGTAAGACACGTTTCAGAAGAATTTGGATATCTTATGTGTCATCCTCGATACATATCGGCCAAATCAAAGACATGCAACGTTTTCAAAATGAGAAACGGGGTAATGTAACCGAAACTTACAAAGTAACAAGTCGAACTTGGCATCAAGCAGAAACGTAATCTTATATTTTACATGTACATGATGGCGGTCATAAACTCTATGTGCTTTGTGGGTCGCTGAACTGTGTTGTAAAAAACGTTCCATATATTGCTGTCAGGAAGAGACTTGCCCCAAAATTTAACCAGTTTTGTAATATGGTGACATTTGATAGCTTTAACATGAAATACGTGTGTATTCCAAACCTCAGCACTCATCAATGAGACATGAAAGGCAACGGCAAACCTCGTCACTCATGGTGAATAATTCTTAGGAGTTGCCTCCCTTTGAACAACAAACAATTCCGATAAAATATGCCTATTTATTATCTGTCATTTTTCGTCCTGCTATGCAGTTGCTCTTCTTACCTTTCTTTAGTGTCTGTTGATAATCTTTGTAACTTTTCCAGTAAAACAAACAAACAAACAAACAAACTTGGCGGTGTTGAATGTAAACAATTTTCTTCCGCAGAGTGCAATATGATGTTGGATGTAAAAATTCATTCTTATAACAGATACGAAACAAGTTATTTCAACTTACATATATATATTAATCACGATGACCCGGATGTAAGCATACGAGGGGTCTTAAATGTGGGAGGAAACCATACCAACCGGATACATTATGACAGAGAGACATCGAAGGAAGTTTTACAAGTATGGACGCAAAAAATAAAGCACCAACACTTAAATTAATCATTGACCACTAACACCAAGTCCGTCGGGTCAGACTTAAAATGGCGTCCCGTGTGAGAATGTTCAACTTGCACGATAAAGATCCCTCTGTGGATTCCCGATGAAAAGTAGGTGTGCCAACGCCGGCACAAAGGATAGAGGGATAGAGTATATTAAGGTCAATATTAGATATTTTGCAATATGTACAAGGTGTTTAAATGGACGTCAAAATCTTGATAAACTAAATTGACCGGGTAGGGTTTTCTCTCCTCTCCATCAATCTTCTCTAGATTTGGCGTAGCTGCTACTCAACAGTGCTAGGCTAGGATCCATTCGAATCTTGGGGTCGTTTTCAAAAGTTAAATACACCATCAGTTATACAGACGACCCCCCTCTCTTCCATCCCACTCTCCCCTTTCACTCCATACTGTTCCCACTCGCCCTTGTGAGGAAGGCTTTGGGTTCTGTCCCCTAGCCGGGACATACCAGAGTCTTTAAAAATGGTAGTTGCTACTCCTGCTTAGCGCTCAGCATATAAGAAGTGGGACGACTGGTTCGCCCGTTGTCAGTATAATGTGACCGGGTGGGGTGTACTGCTGGGTGTCTTCGGCAGTATGCTTCAGTGAGGTAGCACTATGATTCGGCAAAAGTTCCGGCCTATCACAAGAAGACTTCACACGAATATACCGCAGCCTCCCTAAACACACATACGCACTCATCACATGCATGGCGCACGCACGGGAGGCCGTCCTTAAATGACCTTAGCTGTTAATAGGACGGTAAACAAAATAAACCAAACCAAACCAAACCTCCCACTCTACCCAATTTCGTATCTATTCTCGTCAGCTGAAAGGCCACAAGGCCATAATAGCGGACGTAAAACCCGTTAAATAAATAAATAGATATTACCAGTAGAAAAACCAACGTGGTCAGGCAGACGACTTGTACCCATATTTTTCAATTTCGATCGGGGAATCGAACCCCGGCCGCCTTGGTGGAAAGAAAGTGTGTTACTATTGTGCTATCCGACCCTCCAATACTAGTAGTTATCTGTACTATTGGGCTTCATATTTTATTCCAAAATATAAAATAAGCATATTCTATCGTCTGCTCAGGGAGCATACAGTATTTAATTTGACGAGGGAGCAGTTATTATTAAGTTAATCGTTTAGACATCGTGTATACCACACAAACATGGGGGTTTACAAATACATCGTAGTCGTAACCGATAAAGAATCCAACCGTTACACTTTCCAACATGATTCAGCTATTCAAAACACAAACCATCATTTGAAACAACATTCGCTACAGGAACCCAGTTTGGTAGTTTTCAGATAATCCGGGAGTCACTGACCTACGTCAACGAGTTCCGCCATTACAGCCATTTGCCAAAGATATTTTAGATATTTTTTCAGAAATAGTTAGTCGTAACAAAGAGTTAGGAGGTAGTATACATTCAGTGATATTATACCCCCCCCCCCCCCCTGTGGTATACCCCCCCCCCCCCCCGACCTCAACGTACCCCTACTCCTTCACATATATATATACGTTTGCACTCATAAAAAAATGTTCACGTGACCTCTTTGTCGTCTCAATCCATCCCGCACGAGCTGCTAATTTTAAAATTAAAAAAGATTTGTTTTCCAGTTGAAGACTTCATTAATTTTTTTAGATACGTAAAATCAGGCTACTGAGACATCATTGAGACTTGCTTCTAGATATAAATCAGACGAGCTTTAAATTAAATTATATTTCAACAAATTTCATAGTTAGAAAACAAATGGATTGGACAACAGGCAAAGCCTATATAAGTCCACTCCAAACAGTCAGTGTGTGATAAGCTTTAAATTCATGAAAATAGCATGGATTACTTCGACAGTAATCAATCGAGCTTGATGCATGCTTTAAAAAATCCGTAAAAGTAATTACACCATCTTCCTGTCGTCTGCATGCCACGTGATTTTCCTCACGTGATTCCTCACGTGATTCCCCTCGTGATTCTCCACATGATTTAACTCGTCGTCCGATAAAAGTTAAATGACATGTGTTCACTAGGGTGCATTTCTTACACAGCTCCTTTTTAAATAATGTAAAGTGTTTTAAAACTATCAATTAATAGCAAGAATTTTGGTGAAATAATTCTTCTCTTTAAGTCTAGAGGGACAAAAATGTATTTATCATTAATTGGAGTCTATAATCACTTTGAACATAATTTCATTCAAATACAAGAATTATATTTCTTGCCAGTTATTTTAACTGATCATGACCAAGTCCCAGAACACGTTAATATGATTAACTAATCGAAAAACCGTTATTCATGATAAATTTCATTGTTTATAACCCTTAACCGCGAAATACATTTCATAACTGCCGCCTTTTTTAAAAAATGCAACATGACAGAAAAATCAGTTGAAAAAAATAGTGCAAAAAAGAACATGATTCCCAACACTTTTCGTTTCTTTCAGCGTTAGATTTTGTACATTTGACGTTAAAAAAAAAACAAAGATAAAAATCCATTTTTAAATTGAAAATCTGTAGCAAAACTATTTCTCTGTGAACTGCAAAGTAGTGTGACGTCATATTCGCGGAAAGCATATGCGATGCGGTCGGGCGCCATGTTTAGATGTGGAAATTGAATACACACGAATTTAAAATGGTATTTTAGGGTGTCCATTGATTAGAAGTAGACACTTTTCTCGGGATTGCTATTTGGCGATTGTCTGTAACCTGAGAAAAGGCATTAGTTGACTTTACAATTGGTGGGACGCGAGTAACAAGCTGTTTTATTGAGCATTCACGTTCAGACTCAATGATCGGGTCCAGTCTAGCGGACGGCAGAATGGCATTTTTGATAGATTTGTTGACGAATTACTTTTGATACGGCAAAAAAATACATTGGCAGTATACTTAATTTCAATTTTTATCAGTTACAAAATAATGTTGTTTAAATCTCATTCAAACGAAACCTAGTTGTTGACGGTCATATTGTTTGTTCACACAAAACATGTGTTTGTTATTCCTACACCCAATGGGTGTTATAGCCTAATATTAGGTACATTTCGTATGCATGTACACTCTCTTTGTATTCAGTCTGGATGCTATAAAGCTGTTCCGAGAAGCGAAAGAATTCGTAGAGTCTGTAACAAAAATGATGTAGAAGATGAAATGCATTCTTATTCTACTATGTCCAGCTTATGCAAAGTTAAGAGTTAAGTTTATAAAACAATATTATTATAGACATCTTTTTCATGCAAAAGTGTTAAAACTTAAAGTAAATTTGGTAAATTTTTGATGCAAGCAACAGATAAAAGAAAATTTCATATGAATCTTTAGTTAGTGATTATATAAAGTTTGTTCATTTAATTTAATTGTATTTAGTAATTAATGTCAGAAATTATCCTCCGCCATCTTGAGAAGCATGTTCTGTATGATTATTGTATTACGTATTTGTATAACCTATATGCTGTATTGCATTTGGTGAATACAAAACTTGATAGCCTAAAGCACTTGCTGTTATAGGCGTATGGTGGCAACTGCCTCTTAGCATTGTGTCAAAGGGGAAATGCGGAGCAAAAGTAGATATTTCTGAGTGTCAATCCATAATTTCGTGTTTATACTATAGGTAACGGGAATAAGTATGATTTCAACGGCCATGGTCATTTAGAGGGTCTCCTTGTAGTAGTTCGTGACTACCTCACTGAAAAAACATACGGGATGCCCGTCGCATGTCATCCAGAGCAATCAGGGTAAAGCGCCTTACCCACGGACACGATGTGCACGTGAACCACGAGAGTACAGACCGGACCCTTTCTCAGTTTCCCGAGAAACAATGTTTGTACGTAAGAATATGTTTATTTTCCTCAGTCAAAATCACTAAAAAATATATATTTATATAAACGGTGTATATAGTAGTTGTCAATTTACTTTGTTCAGAGAAGAAATACACCTTGTAACCAAGTGACGTCACGTGATTCCGTGGTTCAGATGTCTATGAAGATTAAATATCTTTATTCACAATGAATGCAACATTTAAAATGTTGATTATAGTATCCAGCTTTACGGAATGTGATCAGATTTGACTGATAAATGTCATCGCGTCCATTTACGATCCAGGTTACCTCATTTACGATTGTCTCACTTCAAATCTTGGTTACCCGAGGCACTGGAGTCACATCTGCAATCACAACCATGTCCACCGCCTCGCGGCGCTAGTAGTTGATCACCGGGCTGGAACACAACGGCGATTTGATTGGTTGATATAATAGGAAGCCAGGTGAAGCGTAACTTCAGCTGATTTAAGCTGTGTTTAATATCTAGGGTGTTTTGAGGTTTTAATTTTGTAATGAAAGAATAGGTGTGAGTGGAAATGACGTCAAAACCCGTAAATTATAATAAAGGAGCGAATATGTGAATACGGTATATAAACAGTCATGGAGTTCCGGTCCTAGCGAAAGTTTCGGTTGGATTTTAAGATGAATGTTAGCCGTCTCGCGAAATGCATTATTTTTCTACTGTGGATTCTACAGAATGTGCTAGGTATTGTCCAGGATTATGTGGACCATGGGGGAAATACTCTCCAGTATCACAGACGGCATGGGGCGAGATTGGTCGACCCCGCGGGAAGATCGTCACTCTGGCGAAATAACATACCAGGAGCGACCGTTAACGACGACGATGACCAGCAGAATTGTGGAGGAGTACAGGTGAGATCTGTAACTTTTTAATGTTGTTTCAGTATTTTCAGATTAATTAAAATTATTATGAAATGCTTAAAGCTTGTATTCATGAGATAATGATAAACAGCCTTGATTAAATTCTCGAAAGGTTTCGAATAATGTAATTTGGAAGTCGGGGAGGAGGGGATTGGGGACGAGGTATTTTACATTTATCTAAAATTGTACTAAAATTAAAAATCACACAAATATGTCAAAACGCTTTCCAGGAAGGACATATAAGTTACCTTCCCTTGATTCAAGTTTTATCTTCCATAGACTCAAGAATGACATCCTTTGATACAGAAATTGTGTCCCCTTGATATAAGAATCGCTCCCTTCAACGGAGTAATTATCTTCCCTCGACACAACAGTTATCTCCCCTCGACACAGAGGTTTCTTTTCTTGATACAACAGTTATCTCCCCTCGACACAGATGTTACCTTCCCTTGATACAACAGTTATCTCCCCTCGACACAGAGGTAGCCTTCCCTTGATACAACAGTTATCTCCCCTCGACACAGAGGTAGCCTTCCCTTGATACAACAGTTATCTCCCCTCGACACAGAGGTAGCCTTCCCTTGATACAACAGTTATCTCCCCTCGACACAGAGGTAGCCTTCCCTTGATACAACAGTTATCTCCCCTCGACACAGAGGTAGCCTTCCCTTGATACAACAGTTATCTCCCCTCGACACAGAGGTTATCTTCCCTTGATACAACAGTTATCTCCCCTCGACACAGAAGTTTCTTTGCTTGATACAACAGTTATCTCCCCTCAACCAGAGGTTACCTTCCCTTGATACAACAGTTACCTCCCCTCGACACAGATGTTATATTCCCCTGAAATAGACAATTCAGTATCGTCTAATACTTCCACTTCTGTAACCCTTCACACAAATATATAAATAAATAAATTGAACTGAATTGAATAATTCGGAGCTTATATAATAATTTCGAAACTGCTGATTGTGAAACTTGAGCTGTTTAATGGCACCTAATAATGTACTTTCATCACGTGCACACGAATGTATTTTCACATAGTATAATGTCATTGCTATATTTAGAAGGTGACGTTTAAACTCTAGAGCCTGATTGTACTGAGGTGAATGTTACGTACATCTACTAATAAAATATATTTCAGAAGATTATCAACTACATTGCCATCATGGTAAACAGATCATACTGTAATTTATTATTGTACAGAACATGTTTGGTGTTCGAGGCGAGGACATTGTTTTCAAAATTTCTTTTGCTTATACAGATTTGACCAAGAAAATGTGCAGACATCTCCAAGTCTGACAATTTCCAAGCAAATTAGAACTCGTCATCGTTTGGCATGGAGCGCAGAGCGCAAAAGCGCAAAGCGCACATGGACGTTATACTGTGGTATATATATACGTAGCTGTGAATGAAGTTTATGTAAACACGCTCTTGGTGCTTTAGGTAATCTATGCTAAAGTGTTATGCGAAAGTACATTGTACAAAAAAATAAAATAACAAAAACAGCTTTGGGTCATTACTTTTCCCGCTAGTCAGACGGCTTCCGATCGCCATAAACAAGTTTAAACATTTTAAGTACGTCTACAAAATGTATACATTGTGTATAGACTGTATCTAACATACGAAATACATACAAAATTATTTATGTATAAGAAAACAACAATATATTTTAGAAAACAACACGTACTAAGGTCTTTTGAAGTGAACTTAATTGATATACTCTTTTGTTTTACTGAGTTTATCGGCCTGTGAACAGGAAGGATGATTATGATGCGAGGTCTCCTTGTAGTAGTTGGTGACTACCACACTGAACAACATGCGAGAGTCCCGTCGCATGTCATCTAGAGCAATTAGGGTAAATTGTCTTGCCCACAAACACAATCATGACATCACAGACCAGACCGTTTTTAAGCTTCCAGAGATACACAAACCGACACCGATCTTAAACTGATATGCAATTATTAACTTTTCAATTTGATTCTGCTGTAAATAGCTCCTGACTTTCATTGAGAGATGATAAGACATTTGGTATATTGAATGTCTTTTATGCAATATGATTGTGTATATTCATAAAAGTCTACTTGGAAATCAATACCATATATTTCACATCATCTACATTGTACATCATATACGTTTTATTAAGTCAAGAATAAAAAAAAACTGTATCAAAACTTTCCAATATCCCCCTTTTTTTTATACATCTCTGTAGGGGATATGTTTGATTTTATTGAGCTCTTTATATAGACAATAAAGCGTTTTCGATACCTTGACGCACCGGTCACTATTTTCACTTTGAAGCCCTCGGGGTATAATTTTTATGTCCTATAGGTGATGACCGTCGGTCAGTTATCTTATCATCAACAGTCTAGACTACATCTGGCCAGGACTCACAGTGGCCAGTCTGGTCAAGGCATTGATTAACTAGATATACACAAAGTTACACTTTCGTGTTTAGTAGACCAAAGCAAATATTACTGAACCAATTCCACCAGGGACGTACATGTATGTATGCATCACTGGTATTGCTAATATTCCTTAACTGAGGGGGCCGCAGTGGCAGAGTGGTTAAGGTGTCCCGACACTTTATCACTAGCCCTCCACCTCTGGGTTGCGAGTTCGAAACCTACGTGGGGCAGTTGCCAGGTACTGACCGTAGGTCGGTGGTTTTTCTCCGGGTACTCCGGCTTTCCTCCACCTCCAAACCCTGGAAAAGTTTCTTAAATTATGTTTCTCCTCTAATCAATCGATGCTTTCTGATTCAAGAGAATATGTCAAGAAATTTCCTCCGTTTAAGGAACGTTGAGAAACTGGAATTAAGCATTTACGTGATTAAGATTTGATTTACACTATCAGGACCGGAAGTGATTAATAAAACTATACCCACGTTGATCATTACCTAATTTATTTTCGAAGCATACGGAATAATATTATAATAAATAAATGTATACTCACCTCGTGACGATGTCAGGCCCCTGTGAGTTCATGGGGTAACACTTATATATACAGACACAATAATATTTTATCAACGACTTCAAAAGAAGATGTAAGTGCAGTGGGAGATACTCGCTTTTAAACTAGAAGTATTATTTGTGAAATCATTTTGTTTGATATTGATTGTTTTAAATGATAACTTTATCAAATAATTGTTAATGTTTTCAATTTCTTACATAATCTGGACTCAATAAAACTACTTTATTTTGCTGTTTCAGTTGCCCACGATTATGACCATTGTCTACGCGTATGAATATAAGCCTAATTTCCCATCATCTAACTATTATCGATCCGCCACAGAAGTTGCAATGCTTTGTTCTAAATTAAATCTGATGAAATGTTTCTGTTTATAAATAGATATGTATTTGTATCACGGTCTACCAATACGGTAGTCACGTGAGAACAGTTTCGGGTTTATAACAAGCATGAAGAATCAGGATCAAATATTGTAAATCAGAATTATTATTTCCGCCCCATTTTACAGGAGCACATACATGAGGATATACATATGTATCAATGGTAACCGTATTTAAAAAAAATAAATCTTGTTGTAAGACAAATTAGCAAATCGTATTAATGTTTACGTACATAAATATAAATAGTATCTTTGTTCGTTACAATCTTTTTTTTTTTTAAAACAATTTATTTAATATCATTCACATCGCCGATATTGCTTTGTAAAAAAAAGGTAAAAACGAAAGAAAGAAAGAAATAAAGAGAGAAGGAAAGAAAGAAAGAAAGAAAGAAAGAAAGAAAGAAAGAGAGAAGGAAAGAGAGAAAGAAGAACAGAGATCGCGGAAAAAGATAGAGAGGAAGAAAAGAAGAGAGAAACAAAGATAAAAGAACGAATGAAAGAAAGAGGGAGAGAAAGGAGATTTATTACAAAATAAAAAAAATCAACTGTGTTCTATTTTAGGTACATTGGTACGAAAACAACGGCCGGTGTGGAATTTGTGGGGACTCTTGGAGAGGTCCACGGAATCACGAGCCGGGAGGAATATATTTCAACAGGAACGCCATCTCCAAAACGTATACGAAAAATTCAACTATATTGGTGTCAGTAAATATAACAGAAAATTTGCTAGGATGGTTTGAGTTTCGAATAGCTCCATACACTGACACTCATCCGGAACGTGACACAGCAGGATTTGGACACTCGTGTCCTCCGGATTAGTGGCGTGGGCGTGATCCGGTACCGGATAAGGAGTAAAAACATCCACATTGTCCCCCTTCAACTTCCGGCGGATCTTGTATGTGACAAATGCGTCCTGCAATGGAGATATCACACTGGTGAGTCACGTGACACACAATTACTTGAAACATGCTTAATTACAATATTACCTTAGTCTTAATTATCAGTAACAAATATACCAAAACTACACTTAAATCATTGAAATAACAATGAATACGTAAATACCATGTTATCAGTATCATAACACCCTTCACATAACTACCCTGTTATCAGTGTCATAACACCCATCACATAACTACCCTGTTATCAGTGTCATAACACCCTTCACATAACTACCCTGTTATCAGTGTAATAACACCCATCACATAACTACCCTGTTATCAGTGTCATAACACCCATCACATAACTACCCTGTTATCAGTGTCATAACACCCATCACATAACTACCCTGTTATCAGTGTAATAACACCCATCACATAACTACCCTGTTATCAGTGTCATAACACCCATCACATTACTACCCTGTTATCAGTGTCATAACACCCATCACATATAACTACCCTGTTATCAGTGTCATAATACGCATCACATAACTACCCTGTTATCAGTATCATAACACCCATCACATAACTACCCTGTTATCAGTGTCATAACACCCATCACATAACACCCTGCTATCAGTATCATAACACCCATCACATAACTACCATGTTATCAGTGTCATAACACCTATCACGTAACTACCCTGTTATCAGTGTCATAACACCCATCACATAACAACCCTGTTATCAGTGTCATAACACCCATCACATAACTACCCTGTTATCAGTATCATAACACCCTTCACATAACTACCCTGCTATCAGTATCATAACACCCTTCACATAACTATCCTGTTATCAGTATCATAACACCCTTCACATAACTATACTGTTATCAGTGTCATAACACCCATCACACAACTATCCTGTTATCAGTATCATAACACCCATCACATAACTATACTGTTATCAGTGTCATAACACCCTTCACATAACTATCCTGTTATCAGTATCATAACACCCTTCACATAACTACCCTGTTATCAGTGTCATAACACCCATCACATAACTACTCTGTTATCAGTATCACTCCACCGGAACGCCTAATCGTCTTGTCTTAGTACTATTTACAAAGGTGTTCATTTAACTCTATGTTCTGATCATATTTTGACCCCTGGTTTATCGACTATGAGCTAGAATTACGAGTTTCATTGTATTTAGGTTTTGTAAAACCTGACTTTCTAACCCTAGGTGTTCTATGGGGATGTGACTCAGAAGACAGAGGGTCGTGCTGTTTCGGATGTGGAAGAATTCAGGAAGAGTTTTACGGATGTGCAGATGTCAGCGTCGTCGATAGATCTAAATTCTCTGTCAATTCGTCCGATAAAACACACACACGTGATAGGTATGACATTTTATTCTTATTTTAATTTAGGATGACAAAGTTTGTAGCAGTTTGTTTAGATACCGAAATCAATAATTCACGGACAAGTGTGTCATTCTCTGACATATTAAAAAAAAAAAAACCCTTGGTTTATTTCTACGTCTTGTTTAACAAAAGGCGAATAATGAGATTGCTCCTTTACGGTCTGATAGTGAGAATGAGATTGATAATGATGTTTGATACGAGAGAAAGACTGAACGTCCATGCGATTTCAAATCGAACTGTAGATGACTCGTGTTTGATTGTACTATTGCTCCTCGTGTGTGAGGTGTCGTATGGCGGCATCCGCTTGTCCAAGTTCTGATATCGTTTAAATTAGGAAACCTCCCTTGTGAAAAGGCTATTACGAGTTTTGAGGGGGTAAAGTGGAGGGTCAATTTCCCGATTGGCAAAATTTTTACTAATCCTTCTTCATAATTATGATGCATTGATCTGTTGAAAATACAACCCATGAAGGTTTGTCTACATGAAGTAGTCGCTTTCCTCGAGGGCCCCCGTAGCCCAAGAGAGGACTTTGGCTGCTGAGGGTATATTACCCAACTGAGAGAGGACCATATATTATTTACTATATGTAAAAAAAAGTTCAGCAACAAAATGTAATAGGCTTTTTAATTTAATGATATTTTTTACAAGTTCATTAAATTTCAAATTCTACCATTTTTTATGGAACCAAACTTAATGTTTTTATGTTCATTTTTTTTACGAAACGAAACTCACAAGAACGTCAATTCTTGCGAGAATCAGAGAGAGAGAGAGGGCCACCACGGGGGCACGCGCTCAAGGGAGATATGATGTCATGTTTCCCTAGCTCAGGCGTTCAGGAAACATGATGCTTTATTTCCCTGGCTCACGCGTTCAGGAAATCCCTGGCTCACAAGGCACAGGGAAATAAGATGTTTTATTTCCCTAGCTCACGCGTCTCAGGGAAATAGGATGTTTTATTCCCGACCACGTGATGCGTTTCAGCTTATCACAAAAAATGGAATTTGACTCTTTTGGTGACCTCTCAGTACTAATGGAGGTTCGGACAATGTCGAAATCCTAAACAGTAAAAAAAATAGAAATAATACGACGAAACTACCTAAAATGTTGTAAAATGTAATATCACTTGATTTTACTAGATTGGGTGTTTCCTCGTACCAGAAGTGGTGGTGTATGAGTCAATGCGAGGGCGCGGAGTGTATCTTCCCTCCTTGTGAGTCGACACACCGGAAACGTGCTCGGCGCAGGCGTACTGTGGGGTTGATACAGTGTCGTGCCACGGGCAGGTATTACGGCAACCTCGGCTTGGATGATTGGTGCGCTGTCAATTGTAGGGAGAGCTTTTGTCCGCCAGACTACTGCATGTGTACCACGGGTATGTACCAGAGCTGTAATACGGATATTTGTAATAACGTGTGGCACATTTAACAATTTTATATACTGTAAGTTTACATATTTTGATGAGATCAAATCTTGGCGCAATATCATTTTAACACTGTGTATTGAAAAATGGGCAAAATCACAATAATTTGTGAAATAAATAATTTTAAAAGCTGTGTTTCGTGCAACTATTGCGTCGTGAATTATTTAAATCCCGAAGTCGCTTAATTAAGAGAAACGCAAAAATGTATTATTAACAGAATCTAGTTATAATGAGATTCCATCCTTGTGTACCAAAATACTATATACAAATGTATATCGTCTCAGACACAAACTCGAGTACATTTGTACTTTAAATATTCGAGAAAGTATTTTGGCAAACCTTTTAGTTGTTTACCTGGCTAATTTTTCAAATGAATCTGTATATAACCGATATTAATTGATTAATCTTACAGTACCAACACCTTCAACGACGACGACGACAACCACAACGACGACAACGACGACGACGAAACCTACAACTACGACGACAACAGAACCACCAATAAAAAACGGTAAGTAGGTAAAGCAGGTTTATAAGAAATATCGATTCCAGAGCGTTGCCGAGTGAAAAACGTATTGACGATATCTTATATATCCGAAAACATAATGGCGGACCACTGCCAAATAACGGCAAATTAAAACCAAAACCTAACCTATAACTTTCGAGGGGTAAGATTTTCATGCACCACATATGGTGTAACCACAATGTCACCACATGTGGTACCCATGACGGTGTACCATACCACTATACTGTATAGCTGCTAAATTTCACTAGAGTTGTTCCAGTCGGACCTCGTTTTCGGGCGATATTTCGCGTTTTTGCCTCGAGAACATCCTGCAGTAAACACTTCGATACATTTCAGTGTGTATATAAATGTTCACTGGGTATTTTCGCGTTATTTTCAAAGACCGCAAATATGGCGAAATTAATTCCCTCCGAATATTACCAACAATACAGTATGCGAGTATAACGACACTAACAGCTCGTTAGATGTAAACCATTACTATTTACAAAAGATCACGAATCTAACTTTCCTCATGATCAGTCAGCATTGGAATTATATAAATAACAACAAAAATAAATGTTACTCATATTTCCCATATATTGATTACATAATTGGTTACTAAATGACACTTATATTTCCCACCTGCTAGATTACATAAATGTTACTCATATTTCCCTCCTCTAGATTATATAAATGTTACTCATATTTCCCACCTCTAGATTACATAAATGTTACTCATATTTCCCACCTCAAGGATACATAAATGTTACTCATATCCCCCACCTCTAGATTACATAAATGTTACTCATATTCCCCACCTCTAGATTACATAAATGTTACTAATATTTCCCACCTCAAATTTACATAAATGTTACTCATATTTCCCTCCTCTAGATTACATAAATGTTACTCATATTTCCCACCTCCAGATTACATAAATGTTACTCATATTCCCCACTTCAAAATTACATAAATGTTACTAATATTTCCCACCTCTAGATTTCATAAATGTTACTAATATTTCCCACCTCTAGATTACATAAATGTTACACATATTTCCCTCCTCTAGATTACATAAATGTCACTCATATTTCCCTCCTCTAGATTACATAAATATTACTCATATTTCCCACCTCTAGATTACATAAATGTTTCTCATATTTCCCACCTCTAGATTACATAAATGTTACACATATTTCCCTCATCTAGATTACATAAATGTTACTCATATTTCCCACCTCTAGATTATACATAAATGTTACTTATATTTCCCACCTCTAGATTACATAAATGTTACTAATATTTCCCACCTCTAGATTACATAAATGTTACTAATATTTCCCACCTCTAGATTACATAAATGTCACTCATATTTCCCACCTCTAGATTACATAAATGTCACTCATATTTCCCTCCTCTAGATTACATAAATGTTACTAATATTTCCCTCCTCTAGATTACATAAATGTCACTTATATTTCCCACCTCAAGGATACATAAATGTTACTAATATTTCCCACCTCTAGATTACATAAACGTTACTGATATTCCCCACCTCTAGATTATATAGATGTCACTCATATTTCCCACCTGTAGGTTACATAAATGTTACTAATATTTCCCACCTCAAGGATACATAAATGTTACTCATATTCCCCTCCTCTAGATTACATAAATGTTACTTATATTTCCCACCTCTAGATTACATAAATGTTACTCATATCCCACCTCTAGATTACATAA
Source organism: Pecten maximus (assembly GCF_902652985.1). Classification (NCBI taxonomy): domain Eukaryota; kingdom Metazoa; phylum Mollusca; class Bivalvia; order Pectinida; family Pectinidae; genus Pecten; species Pecten maximus. The sequence goes on along the minus strand of NC_047030.1, from coordinate 35,077,653 downwards.
ATGTTACTTATATTTCCCACCTCTAGATTACATCAATGTTACTAATATTTCCCACCTCTAGATTACATAAATGTTACTCATATTTCCCACCTCTAGATTACATAAATGTTACTCATATTTCCCACCTCTAGATTACATAAATATTACTTATATTTCCCACCTCTCGTTAAGAGATGATAGATGCCACTAGGCTTGTAGATAACATTGACAGTCATTCGCTTTCCCGTATAATCATAAAATGAACATAGTGAAAAGTTGGAATTGGATTATAATTTGGAAAAGTACCTTATAGAAGTGGAAATTCAATTTCTAGCAAAGAAAATCCCACGTAGAAACATCGTCATTTCTCTATAAATTATAAGCGGGAAATGACAGTTAAGTAATAATGTTTTAAGAATACTACAAGTCATAGATTTTATACCGGCTGTTGATAATGGTATTGTTTTGGTCTGATAGTTCACATTTTATATTTCTTGAGGACATGGTTGTAAATAAAAGAAAAAAACAGTTGGTAGAATTATCCGGAATGTAAAAATAAAAAAGATAAAAATGCAAGAACGTTAGAAATTCGTTTTGGAAACGATACAAAACTTGAATATATACACCTCATATTTGTTTTATCTTTCACACTTGGCAATATGATAGAGATATTAAGATCACGTGACTAGCCCTGCGGCCCGACCCGTTATCACAGTAAGATCTGACCCACTGACACACGATTTTGTACCCAATCATCACGTACACCTGGTCGAACAGCGAGGAGCGATCACTTGGCTGAAACACCTCTCTCGTTGAAATACAAACATAAGGTGAATTTTTCGGCATAGCCGTCTAATATTCTTTTGGCCCCGGATATGACGCGACAGGTGGCGTTACTGGTCGAGATGAAGTATATGATTGGTCAATGTAGCGGTAAATGTAAAATGCAGATATGCAGTTGAAAACGAAACAAAGTTAAGATTGAATGCAATAAAAGCTGAATACATGGATGTATCTTTTCAAATGACACATTAATACAATTATATTCCTAATTCAAATGCAATCTTATTATCACCAAAATTGATTCGGACTGATATAATGTTGTTATCCGTGCTGAAACACATTAGTTCGTTAATTTATTTCACCAGCAGTTTTACATTATAACCACCAGCATTAAAACTATGCCGTTTATCTTTTTTAAAGATATTTCTTGTTAAAATATGCGTTAGGTATACCTTGCGGAAATATCACTTCCCCGAAACACACAGTTGAATAACTTAAAACATGATTTAGTGACCTTGTTGAAATGTCTCTATAACACAAAACCATTAAAGTCATTGTAGCGAACAGTATGGAAATAAAACGAATAGCATTTATTTATGAAATGTTATTCAGATATCTTGTTGAAATATCTCAATAATACACAATCAACATTTTCATGGCATGGTATGAGTATAGAAAGGAAAGAAATAACATTTGATTTATAATGAAATATGATTAAATAACACAGTATTCTAACTGGGTACTTTCTGTAAGACTTCTAGGGGAAAATTGAATGGACATTAAGATGGAAAGTTTTGAATTAAGGGGTCTGTATCCGCTATTATTACGTACACAAGTGTTTGAGTTCAGATTTCTATTTTTCGAACTTCGACAGGCGTATTATGGTACAGCGTCTGTGTCCAGACCTACGGACAGGTTTGACTTGTGGGTTACATCCTTTTGTCCAATGACTTGTGAGGTGCAACACACAATTTTTTGTTTTATATTTTGATATGGGTTTCATTTTTATTTTCGTTCATTCCGTCGCTGAGAAAAACACATGCGCAGAGAGATTTAATGATGAATCATGGAGAAACAAGAAATATCTTTTAAAAAGATAAACGTCATAGTTTTAATACTGGTGGTTATAATGTGAAACTGCTGGTGAAATAAATTACTGAACTAATGCGTTTCAGGATGGATAACAAAATTATATCAGTTTGAATCATTTTTGATGATAATAAGACTGCATTTGAATCAGGAATATAATTTTATTAATGTGTCATTTGAAAAGAAACATCGACTATTTCAGCTTGCATTCAATCTTAACTTTGGTTCGTTTTTAACTGCATACCTGCATTTTGCATTTACAGCTCCATTGACCAATCACATACTTTCATCTTGACCAGTAACGCCACCTGTCGCGTCATATCCGAGGCCAAAAGAATATTATACGGCTATGCCGAAAAACATTAAGTTGTAGTAAATTTCGTCTGCAATAGGCGACGAAGATATTTGCACGGAATGAATTGTGAATTCATCCCACAGGTATAATGCATCTGCGTCCGTCGGTCGGTCCGTCCGTCCGTTTACAATTCGAATGGAAGTTTCTTCAATGGTATACAGTTGAGTCTGATCATGTTATTGCCCTAATTTTTTACATGGATGTTCAATTGGGGTCATAGCAAGGACAATATGGATTTAGATTCAGAAAATAGTTACTAATTCTCTAAATTTTGGACGTGTTTGGGGCTTTTTTTTGCATGCTTTCTCGGTTAATATTTTTGTACAAGTTTCTTCAGTGGTCTACAGTTGGGTCAGATGATGTATTATTATTCTAATTTCTGACATGAATGTTCATGTGGGGGTCTATCAAGGAAAGTGTGGATTTAATTTGGAAACATAATTTCTACCTTTTGAAATTTTAGACGTGGGGCTATATGGTTTTAATTTCTGATAAAGATTTCCTTTTCTCTACCAATTTTGGACTTAACTATCCAGGGACACATGTATCAAACAAACAAATAATAAGGCAAACAGAGTTATCGCGCTTGCATTAGTACACCGTATCATGTACGCCGACACTTTGGCCGTGTCTTTTTGTTTTGGTCGGTTTTTCATTACAGTTATTTTCTATCACTTGGTGATTTTTTGACAGAAAAATCGAGAAACGATGGTGAAACTTCTGGTGAAATAAATTAACGAACTAATGCGTTTCAGCACGGATAACAAAATTATATCAGTATGAATCATTTTTGGTGATAATAAGACTGCATTTGAATCAGGAATATAATTTTATTGATGTGTCATTTGAAAAGATGCATCTACTTATATGTAACTAGTTCAACGATTTTTTTTCTTTGACATACTAGACACCCCGATCTCTCTCCGTCTCCTAGCGAAAGCTGGCTGTCGGTATGGCACATTGAACGGTGACGTCACAACTGTAAACATCTTCTGTCACGGTTGTAAGTACAATTTTGTTTCATGTTAATTAGTATATTTTTAGTATGTAATTCCATTTTAGATTAGTTTTATGATTTTATTTCTAATTATCATTATTTTGTGCAATACCGAAATTAATTTGTAAACAAAGACATCTTAAATGTATTAATATTAAATGTTGATATATTTGTTTTGTTTACTTCTAAGTGTAAACTCATATAATTATCATGTACAGACAACAAATAATCCACTACAATTTATCGCTTAAACATATATAGATGTATATGTATATAAAGAAATCAAATCTACAATTTTAAAACAACCATTTAACGGGCAACTAATATTTGATCAGAGGTTTCTAACCGCTTGTAACCCATTTTTTTTAAAGAAATGAAAATATTAGGAAATAAATTAAATAAATAAAGAAAGAAAAGATGATAATTACATGTAATACCGTTTTAAATTATTGTTACATTTGCATATTTTATTGACAGATACTGCTACGTCTTTTAATTATGTGGGTGAGTATTTACTTTACAAATGTAAACATAAATTTTGTTTCAAATTATACAAACAAGATTGCATCAGACGATAAGATTATTATTCTTCGTTATTTAACTTGATACATAATATTCATACACTATAGTTGAATCTTCTATAATCTGTCTGTAACAACTAGCTTTTAGTCTTTATAGAATGTTTTACGGCCGACATCATGGTGTCATGAGGAAAATATCCCTAACGCGATATAAAGTTAGATGAAAGAGAAGCCGCTTACTCCCCTGGAGCGCCTGGTCGTACTCTCCTGGTCTTTTACCATGAGTCTCCATACAAATACATTATCATATCTTACAAATGATATAATTTATGTGCCACGATAGAAATGATTTAAGTAGGTATTAAAGTGCTGAAATTGTGTGTTTATCTTCTCGTCTTTCACTCACTTAGAAATGACATGTCGGACACGACTCCCAATCACAGGTATACGCGCCTACTTGACGATAGTATTGCATGAAATATGTATTTATTAAAAATATCGTTTTTAGTATAAATAATAAATATTTTTTAAAAGATGTATTTATTTATCTACCTTGAAACTCGGTTAACTCGAAGATTCGGATAACTCGAAGTTTTTTTTCAACGGTCCCGATGACTTCGAGTTAACGAGGTTTTACTGTATATATATTTTTTTATTGATCGTTCCCCCTAGTTTTTCGATTTCGAGTTTTAAGTATCATATCGTATTCTTTTGTGTTTTTATCAGCAATATATAAACTTTTTGATAAACTCAATTAATAATTTGAGAATTGATTCATGAAAAAAGATATATTGGTATATTATAGTCCAATACGGCCAACAAGAAAAAGAAATATAAGGACTGTCTTGTTTTGTCTTCAGGAACATTGGACTCCCGTCTAAAGCAGCTGTCGGACGAATTTTGTGCCTATTGCGGAAGTGATGTGAACTGCATCAATTTATTTTGTAAGTAAATTCTTTAATTACTTTAATTTCTTTTTCTCCAACATATGTAAAGATGTTTATCTACCACATGATAACGAGTGTCGCATTTTCATATAAGGCACAACAAAATACATTTCTTAGTTTGCATTTTTGAAATTTTATCAAATGTTTGAATCGAAGCAATTATTAAGGATTTTTAGCTCACCTGGTCCAAAGGACCAAGGTGAGCTTATGCCATACCGTTGCGTCCGTCGTCCGTCGTCCGTCCGTCCGTCGTCTGTCGTCCGTCGTCCGTCCGTCCGTCAACAATTGACGTCTTCTTCATAACCACTGATCAGAATTTGACCAAATTTTGTCAGAAGTATCCCTATGGGGTGTGGACTCAAAATTGTACACATGGTGGGGCTGACCCCCCAGGGATCAGAGGGGCGGGGCCAAAAGGGGTCAATTTGGCTCTGTAACAGTTTTCGTATAGTGGATGTTTCTCAGGTCCTACGACTGGGTTCCGTGTGTCTGTGTAACTACATGTATATACACCCCGGTATGCATCATGACATTGCCAAAGACAATCAACGAGCAGATATATTCACATATATTTATTTACATGACAGGAAACAATACAAGGCCTACAAATACAATCTCAAACAACTCGCATACTACACTCATATATGGAACGAACCCCCCCCCCCCCCCCCCCCCCCCGACTAAGGCTACAAATGTTTCCCTAATATGCCTATAGACGACGGACAAAGGGACATAACTGGACATACACGACGGAGACATAGTATATATTGAAGTGTAGACGACGGTAATTTAGAAGAGACTAACTAAATGCCGGTATCTGGTGATTCTCGGTCAGTTCCTATCTAAACTTCAGCCGGGAATCAGCAGATACCGCTGATAAATATAACCTAACGCCGAAACATAATTTTAGCGACCCAGGCCGAATAACAATTTAAGACTAGACTTACCGAAATACGTTGCGCCACGCAGGGTCTCAGTGTCTGACCAGTTCCGTGGTCCAAACTTCAGCCAGCACTGGCGAGAACCCCGCGAAACTGAATATATAGCCCAGTAGCCCCACCCCCAGTCTGTATTTTCCCGTGCTACACGCGTAATACGTAGCCAACTACCCGAACCGGCTAAGCTACACGTACCCTGTTACCAAATATAACTAGGGGAAAACCCCACGTCACCAACACTAGGTGGCGCTAGTTCCTACTTCCCAGCATGGCCGCCAAGCCGACAGACGATCACGGAGGTTAAGATACAAACAAAACCAATCCTGCTACACTCGCCCTCCCTTGGAAAAAGACCAATGACCACATTGGACAGATAGGTATGAATAAAAGCATACACACTATACTAAACTTGGTCATTTTAACTAGCAGGATTGAAGAAAAATATCAAGATAGAAATTAGGTAGATGTGAGCCTTAACCACATGCACTATCAAACTAATTTGCTAGACATCCAACCGTAAAATAACTGCAAAAGTAAACAATGAGCCACTTCATTAACAAACTCGTGACTGCAAAAAAATTAAACTCTAGGATCTCATAACTTACAACAGCTATCGTCCCTAGATAAATATAAATATATACACTAAAATAAACACCCATGAGGAAACAAGTATTTGAACTGTGTTATACCCCTCCATTAGATGAACATATATATCTCAACTTCCTCCCCCCTAAAGAAAAAAAATAAGATAAACAATCGACGTTCCATGTAATTACGTATGATTATCAGGGATAACCACTAAAGCCACCACAGCAAAACAAAATGATAACTAAATACTCCAGAACTCCTACCAAGGTAGATACACATATAGGCTACCAAAACCTGCTAGTGCCAAACTAGACGTGAATTAACAAAACTACTTACTACGGCAGGGAACCGTAGTCAACCTCTGGGTTTACCAACCACTTATAAGATTGCTGACGCTATAGAAGAGAAATGACAACTCCCAAATCCAGCTCACTAGAGTATCCACCTCAAATCTACCCAGACTCCTTATATAGATTCACAATGAATAATATAGAGTCACCACATAATGGCATACTACAACTCATAGTACCCAGTTCCATTTCCGAAATAGAAGATAACCAAATGTAGAGCAATTTAAGCAGTGCATAAAGTAGATAATACCTATATAACTTTATGGCTACTAGTATTCGATTCAAATAAATGGAAAAATCCATTTAAAATTTAGTACTCGATTCCATTCACACAACTCACCAGTACATATAATGAGTAAACGACGGTAATTTAGAAGAGACTAACTAAATGCCGGTATCAGGTGATTCTCGGTCAGTTCCTATCTAAACTTCAGCCGGGAATCAGCAGATACCGCTGATAAATATAACCTAACGCCGAAACATAATTTTAGCGACCCAGGCCGAATAACAATTTAAGACTAGACTTACCGAAATACGTTGCGCCACGCAGGGTCTCAGTGTCTGACCAATTCCGTGGTCCAAACTTCAGCCAGCACTGGCGAGAACCCCGCGAAACTGAATATATAGCCCAGTAGCCCCACCCCCAGTCTGTATTTTCCCGTGCTACACGCGTAATACGTAGCCAACTACCCGAACCGGCTAAGCTACACGTACCCTGTTACCAAATATAACTAGGGGAAAACCCCACGTCACCAACACTAGGTGGCGCTAGTTCCTACTTCCCAGCATGGCCGCCAAGCCGACAGACGATCACGGACGTTAAGATACAAACAAAACCAATCCTGCTACAGCTCTATTAATATAAACGACTTCTTCTCTGAAACCAAGCAAAGGATATCGCTCCTATTTACCTGGTAGCATCACTATGGGGTGAGGATTCAAAATTGTACAAATGGTGGGGCTGACACCCTGGGGGCCTGAGGGGCGGGCCAAAATGGGTCAATATACCTATATTGATATTAACGACTTCTTCTCTGAAACCAAGCAATCGATATCGCTCATATTTGCCTGGTAGCATCACTATAGGGTGGGGATTCAAAACTGTAGAAATGATGGGGCTGACCCCCTGGGGGCCTGATGGGCGGGGCCAAATGTGGTCAATTGGGCTATATTGATATAAACGACTTCTTCTCTGAAACCGAGCAATGGATATTGCTCATATTTGCCTGGTAGCATCACTATAGGGTGGGGATTCAAAATTGTACAAATGGCGAGGCTGACCACAAGGGGGCCTGAGGGGTGACGCCAAGAAAGGGGTCAATTTGGCTAAATTGATATGAACAACTTTTCTTCTGAAACCAAGCAATTGATATTGCTCATATTTGACTGTGAGCATCACTATGGGGTGGGGATTCAAAATTGTACAAATGGTGAGGCTGACCCCAAGGGGGCTTGAGGGGTGGGGCCAAGAGGGGTCAATTTGGCTAAATTGATTTGAACAACTTCTCTTCTGAAACCAAGCAATTGATATTGCTCATATTTGACTGTGAGCATCCCTTTGGAGTCGGAATTCAAAATTGTACAAATAGTGGGGCCAACCTCCCTTAGGGCTGAGAGGGGGGCCAAAAGGGGTCATTTTGGCAGATTTGACAAACAATTTTTTCTCTGAAACTAAGCAATGGATATCTCTAATATTTGACTGGTAGCATTCCCTTGGGTTAAGGATTCAAAATTGAACAAATGATGGGGCCCACCCCCTTGGGGCTGAGGGGCGGGGCCAAAAAGGGTCAATTTAGTTAAATTGATATAAACAACTTCTCTGAACCTAATCAATGGATATCACTCACATTTGTATGGTAGCATGGTCATGGGGTTGGGATTCAAAATTGTACAAATGTTAGGGTTGACCCCACCAAGGGGATGAGGGGTGGGGCCAAAAGGGGTCAATTTGGCTAAATTGATATGAACAACTTCTTCTCTGAAACAGCTCATATTTGACTGGTAGCATTCTTTTGGGTAAGGATTCAAAATTTTATAAAGGAAGGAACTGACCTCCCGGGTGCAGAGGGCGGGGTCAAAGGGGGTCAATTGGTTTAAACAACTTCTTTTCTGAAACTATCAATGGATATCACTCACATATGTGTGGTAGCATCCCTATGGGGTTGCGCCAAAAGTCAATTTCATTTCATGAATTAATGCATTTTTTGGCATACCTCACGTACCCATATAAAATGCCTATGATATATTGACATAGCAGTACCAGTGACAAATATACTTAATCATCATTCTTGTTTCATATATCATGAAATCCAGGTGAGCGATACAGGCCATCTGGGCCTCTTGTTTTATCATGAGACGGTGTTTTCTGTACGCCGATTGGTTAAGGTGTCCCGACACTTTATCACTAGCCCTCCACCTCTCGGTCGCGAGTTCGAAACCTACGTGGGGCAGTTGCCAGGTACTGACCGTAGGCCGGTGGTTTTTCTCCGGGTACTCCGGCTTTCCTCCACCTCCAAAACCTGGCACGTCCTTAAATGACCCTGGCTGTTAATAGGACTTTAAATAAAATACAACAAATCTAAATCCAGTAATATCATTTTTGTCCGACGATCACCTCTCTCATTTTCAACCAATTTCATGAAATGTTTTATAATCGTTTTTACTGAGCGGCATGTCGATTTAGCATATTTTCAATATAAGAAATTTATTTGATTTTTTTCATTTCATTATTTTAATTTTCTCGGAGATCGGTTTTCTTAGTATTTAATTAATGTCGTCATAACCGTGAAACAATTAAATTTTATTGTACATTTATTCTCGAAATATTATACATCTTTGTGCATTTTTTGTTATTTATATGCTCACACCGCTGTGTACCCTTGTTGTTTTAAGCTAACATTATCGCGATTTAATCCTATCTCTTCTAATATGATATTCACCAATTTAATATAATTTTGAAATGATCTGACGAGATTTAAGATAAACTGACTGACATTTTTTTTTAGATTTGTCTGCCAGCACAGAAAACTGTATGTAAGGCTGTTATTTCGTATTTAAATTTCAACAGGCGCCGACAGTTACACACTAGTGTTAGTGGCCAAGGCTCAGCGCTGTCAGCTCTGCCACCACCGCCAAGACATCACCTGTTTAACGGATCCAGCATGTACGTATTAAAGAAGTAAATAAAATTGACCAAAACCGAAACGACATTATAAGTTAACGACTTTTCCATAAACATCAGATATAAAATAACAAGAAGAGTTTTTTTGCAATTTCGAATAATGAGTAATTAACTTGTTATTTTGTTATATGGTTCCTTTTTTCTGGCATTACCAACAGAGACGCTTACCTAACTGAAACGCCTGGTTCTTTTCATCCTTACTCAGGCACCGCTGTGTAATATTGTTGCCATCACATTCCTAACGTTCAAAGTTTATTAATTTAAAAGTTGTTGTTCTCTCATTGATTAAATAAAAATCATGAAAACTTTTATTTTACATACTGTATTCATTATTTGAGATTGAGCCTGAGGTCTAGCTGAGAAATAGTTCAATCTATGATGGCTTATAACTTGTCGCTGTTTAAAAACAATTTGAGAACGCATCAACCCGCCAACGTGTCTAGACGAAATGGTCCGAATCAGCCAACATAGCTAAAAACTTAAACGTTCGAAGTGTCAATCAAAGGACCACGCGAAACCTGCAAATGGAATTTGAAAAATATTTCCCCGTTAGATTTCAGACATATATAATTTTGATATTTCTCATGATTGAATAAACAGCTCACATCAATTGAATGCATTTCAGAGACAGATAGCCAACTTAGATTCTGTTTTTCCTTGATGGCTTATTCAGAAGATCATTTAGAAATTCACTATTTCAAAATGTTTTGTTCTTAGGTGGCGATATTGTGATTTGGCAGTAGAGATTTTAATCATTGTTTTTTTTCAAAGGTGCTAATTAATTGTGTGTCTTTATGCAATAATTTTAATCTTTACTGAATATATTTTTTAATTTACCAACCTATTTCGTTTTTTCATTCAAGGTCAGGTCTATTACAGCCTTATGAACGACAGCTTAGTTTCAACATCAGAGGAAGCGTCTGGTGGTACTTCAGATACAGAGACTGGTAAAATTCATTTACAATAACTTTGAAATGAACACAACAATGAATCAAGGTTCTTTGTCATTATCATAAAATGAACCTAATTAAACCTCACGCGAGAGGTCTACACCTGAGACACCTACTTAGACTCACAACGAGAAGATATTTTGGTTTCAGCAGCTATACTTTTTTTTTTCATCGGAAATAGAATTGAATTCCTGTTTGTAGACCGATAAAAGGATCACAATAGACGGTAGATAAACTAACGGTCATTGCCATATCGGAAAAATAGCAATAAAAAGTCGCCAAACTTTTGATGTAGTTGATTCTGAGCTATAAAACCATCCAATGTGGGCATGCAAATTGTGCAGAGGATGTCAGAGACCAAAATAGATTGAAATAGACATCGAAGATGACAAATGGTAGAAATACGGTCAATATATATAGAAAAGGTCATTACTTTCATGAACAATACAATTTAATGAAAGAATATCGAGCTGCAGCATTTCAAAAATACAATATAGATTAAAGAGGTTCCATTTTACATTTTTCAAGATAGAATGGCATATCAAAGATAGATTAATTGAAAAGGTGGTTAAAAGTAAAATACCATTCACGAAAAATGCCTTTTTCACTCGATGGTTTTGGTAAACATTAAAGCAAATGAAAAAAATCATTAAAGATGCTTGTCTCTTCAATAAAGTTGGATTTCTATTATGTAAATAGTTTTAGTAGTAACTCCTCGGAAATATTTCGTTTCTTCACCAAAACAAGAGCTTTGACCTCATTTGCTCATGTTCTGAAATGAAACGAATCCCTTTTCTTCTGATTTGAATCGACGCAAAATATTCTACTCACAAAAATGATTCCATGACAAGGTATTTGTGAACGACATGGGTATTGATGTAAAGTATTTCATTACAGTGACGGTTACTTTTTTACTATTTTGAAATATTTTTAAGATTTATGGTTGACTTCATGATTCCTTTTCGCAAAATGAAATAAAAACATAAAATAAAACAAAATCCTTGTACGATGCATATCGGTATGTCTGGTGGCTCCATTTTCACCACCGTAGTCCCTATGTTGAAAATGTGACTCGGATTGGACATAGCGTGCGGTGTCGATAATATAGAAGACGCTTACTCCTTTGGAACACCTTGTCTAAATCTCCTTAAGAGTTAAGTTTCTCTTTTATATTCTGTGTTGTTTTTTCTATGAATTGAAGAGTCATCCTCCACACGTGTCAGACGTTCCGCCGGTATGTGTATAGCCATTGGAGGCTACTATGGAATAGATTCAATTACGTCATGGTGCAAATCAACCTGTCCAACTGGATTCTGTCCTAAAGACGTTTGCTACTGTAAGTACACAAATATATTCTGCCTTTTATTATTTTTGATATTCTGATTTTATTTTTTCAAATTACAGTATTACTTATTCAGTTAATTTATTCAAAGGGCCTATATGACATGCATATGGTGTTTTTAAATGGCTGATGTATGAATTATCGTCATATGATGTAATTATTTTGAATATAACTTTCTGAGCTCAGGTCCGATGACAACAACTACAACTCCGACGACAACAACTACAACTCCAATTACAACAACTACAACTCCGACGACAACAACTACAACTCCGACGACAACAACTACAACTCCAATTACAACAACTACAACTCCGACAACAACAACTACAACTCCGACAACAACAACTACAACTCCGCCGACAACAACAACGCAGAAACCTACCACCAATATAGTTACAATAGACCCTGCAGTAAGAGGTATGATCGAATAAAAATAAACTTGTAAACATTTTGTATCAGAAAGGATAAAGGGATACAGCCAATTGATCTCGCTACACAGGCATAAAAAGGGAGTTAACTCTGCAAAGATCATCTATTATTTTACAATTACTACAGCATTTAAAAAAAATGTCATTCTAAACAAGATTTTTATTGAAATATATTTAGAATAATTTTGTACCAATTGAGACGAAAATATCTTAAGGTTAATAACATAATCCGTACAATGAATTGACAAAAAGTCATGTAAAACATATGAATATCATTTTTGTTAGCATTACAAGTAAACCAAACCATTTCTTTACCTGTACTGTTCATTGCTTAATTTTGTTTCAGATGATATATCCACCTACAGCCTTAATACTCTGGTATACATAATATGTCGGACATGCATGAAGAAACAGCAACAGGCCAATAGTCCAAACTCCTTTCAGAAGTGTACCCTGGAATTTTGTCCACATTATAGAGCTAGTACGGTTCTTATGCATGCCTTTATCATCAAAGGAATAGTCGCTCTTAACATTGGCACGATGTTGTTTAGCAGTAAAACAGATTTAGCCAGGGCTATTTAGCAGCCAATGTGTACACGTAGATACATATTCAGTCAATATTATTATGCAGGTATTGCTAATATATTGTTTACATGACATGAATGAAGATATATATTTTTCAAACCGGTATGTTTAAGGCTAATTTTTGGATATATATTGAGTCTATATCTTTGGAACTTTGGAACAGCTTATATTTTAAGACAATTACGATGTATTCTCTCTACATATAGACATTTTCAACATAAACATCCCTGTTCATTAAACTGTATACATAGAGGATATCTAACAGTGTCTTCAGTAATACCAAATATATTTCACGAGTGGGGCTAATATTTTGATATTTTTCACGAGTGCGCAGCACGAGTGAAAAATATCAAAATATTAGCCACACGAGTGAAATATATTTGGTATTACTGAAGACACTGTTAGATATTCTGTTTATTACATTTTTTATCAACGAAAACCCTACCCCGTATGCTAACTAGGCCTACAGCGATAATTTGTAAACAAAAAAAGTAGTTTCCCCTGTCCAGGTGCTGACATATATGTCGGGCTTTCTGATTGGTCAATTATTTTCTGATCATTAATTTGATTGGTCAAATCAGCAAAAGGTATAACTTTTATAGAATTAATAATTTTTGATATTTCACTGGTAAAAATGTAATAAAATGCATTATGTACACAATTTAGAAGATAAAACGAATTCCTCAAACATTAAATTACTCTCGAATACTGAATACCCGTATCTATTTACCTCTTTTCTTCTATTATCTAAAACAATAATATCATAAATACGTATAAATATGTTATAAAAAAACTTTATTTCTGTTTCCGTATTTCCAACATGTTAATTAACATCCTATTCACCAGACAATGAAGCCATTCTAAGCGATATGCTGATCTAAGTTACGTTAGCGCTTTGACGATACGATAGCACGCATTATGCTTTGTATCAATCATTTAGATGACAACGATTTCCATAAATCTGTTCTAGTAAATAAATATATAATGTAATAGAACCTGTAATAACTGTGATTAATTGGACACTTAATTAGATGAAATGTAAGTATAACTACAGAACAATCATTGCTGACGTCATTGTATTTATCCGTTAAGATGATTACAGTCATTATGACAATGGAAACCATCTGACAAGCACTAAATAGCAAAACGAATTCAGAGCAAATAACTTCAATGTCTACTTAACATCTGTATATAGTATACAAAATGGCGATCATCGAATAATAGCTTATTCAGTAAGCTATAAATATTTCAAATTAATAATTTTATTTTCAAAACAGTACTTGGATATTTAGTTTTTAAAGTAATTTACCATAGTATACAAAAACGTTTGAGATTTTATACGTTACTAATGTTAATTTTCCAGATATACCAACGCCAGAAAATATTGAAGGTAAGCATGATTTTTTGATTTTTCTAATGTAGACAGAGGTCTTTTTCAAAGTTAAAAAAACCCTCCCAAATCAGATACAATACCATAATGTATGGAAAGATTTCTATCGTCTCGTCAAAATGTTTTCACGTAACATCAAAGCGAACACTTTTATTAAAAACTTAATGTAATAAACATAGGATTTTGTTATAACTAAAGGTCTGACTAAAACCAGGAAGATCTAGAGGTGTGTAACCGAAGGTACATGCGCCTATTGTCTTTACAGTAACATTTCAACCAACCAACGTTCCTGGTCAATTCAATATAATTCATTTTATTGACTTTAAGCTTTACAGCTCATCAGTAGATATAACATATATACATAACAATAAATTGCTCGAACTATTGACGAACCGTTTGAATATAATTGTTTTGCATAAGTAAAGGGAGATAACCAGTACCGTCGTTACAATTTATTGAAATAGAACACGGACGATACATTTTGTTTAATTTCATATCTTACTTTGAATAATTCGAATGAGTTTTGGCTATTTCACTATTAACTGCAAATATGTTTATCATCAGTTTTCAAATTTTTCGGCATAGCCGTATATCATTCTTTTGGTCCCGAATATGACGCGACAGGTGGCGTTACTGGTCAAGATGAAGTATGTGATTGGTCAATATAGCGGTAAATGCAAAATGCAGATATACAATTAAAAACGAAACAAAGTTAAGATTGAATGCAAGCTGAATAAGTGGATGTATTTTTTTCAAATGACACATTCATAAGATTATATTCCAGATTCAAATGCAGTCTTATTATCACCAAAAATGATTCAAACGGATAGAATGTGCTGAAACGCATTAGTTCGTTGATTTATTTCACCAGGAGTTTTACATTATAACCACCAGCATTAAAACTATGACGTTAATTTTTTTAAAGATATTTCTTGTTACTATTGACTTCATACGGAAATATAACAACGGGCCTTATAACAATGATAGAAAGGAACAAAGGCTATTCTAAGAGAACCCAACCGACGTTCTATTAGTCATTATATTAATACATTTTCAATATTTTAAAAACGAAAAAAATGGAAGTATTTGAAAAACAAAATGCAAACATAGCAAATAAACTCAAATAAAGCGAAAAGATTAAGATAAATAAAATAATCGGTCTTTATTCATTATTTTCTATTTTCTTCGTTTATTATTTTCCGGAAAGTCGACGAGTCTTGACAACACAAATTAATAACACCTGGTATAGTAAAACTTTATTGCTATTTCCAACAATATTTTTTCCTACAGACGTCAATCCATTGAACATTATTACAATTTTATGATTAATAGTGATATTTTTAGAAACTTTATAAACGTGTGATAAATTCCTAAATCACCTCCCATTGTTTACTTCGTTTGTTGACGTCATCAAACATGTTTTCATGTACCTGTTGTTAACTATAATTCACACCACCGATTTGAAATATGTGACATACAACATGGCACTGACGACAGAAAACAGACGATAGAGATGTTGACGTCTTACAGTTGAACACCTTTTACAAATTTTTGAACCACGCACGTGGAAAAATTCTCATGACAATATATACATCATTTATAAGGCCAATAATAGAATATGTAAGAATTTTGGAACTGCAATATGCAAATATAAATTCTGATTGTAATAGTTTAGACTTCAGGCTTAGCCTGTTGTCTTAATCATTTGAAAGTCAATAAGCATTTTTGTTTCTTGTACCAAAGCCGGCATAGAAACGAGCAAACGCTGATACGCGGATGAAATGTATTGTAATTAAGTAAATCAATTATTTGCAGATAATTTCCAAAAACGTAAAGTGTTGTTTTTTTTTGATTCTGCGTAAAGTTGGTACATGTCGATTCACGAATTCACGAATGTGAAAATTAATTTGTTTTGCATAACTTGCCGTTTTGCGTTAAATTTATGGTATTGTTTCATGTTGTTTATTCGTATCTCATCAATATAAACATATTTAAACTAACAAAAACACCGAAAGCACAAAAGTCTTCGTGTCAAAAAGTGCAGACACAACGCGGGACCTGTAAACAATGTGACGTCATCGGAATGTACAAGTTGCAACAATGTACAACACTAAATACAGCGATGAGAAACAGGATGCGACGAAACATTAACCCAGATAACATTTATCATTAGTCTTGTTTTATTTTGTTTCAGGTTTATTACCATCCATAGCTATACCATTGCAGTGTGCATTAGCAGAGTACACATTGAATATTTCTCATATGCTAACATTTTGTAAGTATTAAAAAGTGTATACATCAATGTATATATATTATATATAATAATTGGTATGTATATACATGTATATAAAAAAACTAAAGTTATCCGTGCAATATACTTATGAACACAGTAGTAGATATTTCATTATGCCATGACTTTATTGCTGTGAAAATATTTGCATTTGTATTTTTTGTCGTTATAGAATTCATAAAATTAGTTAGATAAACCGTAAAAATGATATTGATATGAAAATAATACATAATATAAACTTCCGTATTTTATAAAATTTTCCACTTGTGATATCTTAAATCATCGATTAACTTTACGTACCTTATATATATATAGATAAATAGGTGAAAATGATATTTTTTTAAAAAAAATTTGAACATGTGATGTCTTAAGTTACGGAATTACTTCCCTTTACGTGTCACACTATGAGCTGCTATATGACAGTAATATATATTTTCTCATTTCCGGTCTTTTTGTATTAAGCTCATAATGGGACTGGTATTATCACCATTTAAAGACACATGTTAAGTATTTAATACAAGTTTTTATATAGTTTGGTTATTATTTCTCTTGCAGGTCAGGAGGAGGCGAAAATACAGGAGTACATCTACTACGGTATATGCTACAGCTGTGTAATATTAGGAGGAAACACACTGTGCGATCTATATTGTCTATATTAGATAAGAATAATTGTTTTAGGATATACATAATAATTCACTTACTATTTCGAGGAACTATATATATTCAATATCGGCTAAAAGTATTTTGTTTTTATCCCGTCAACACTCAAAGAGGATAAGATATTATGATAATCCTTTTTTAGCTATTATAAACACACCAGTAATGAACGTGCATTCTACGCTATTGTTACCAAGGTTACTACAATGCGCTTTGGACGTTAAACCTATCAATCATTACAATAAGAAAAACTTAAAATTAATACAATACCTGATGTCGCTATATTCAAGTTTGTATGTTTGAATTGTTATTATCTGTTGATATGCTAAAATTTTAAAGCAATATTTAGTCCATGTAAATTTATATAATGCTTAAATATTTCAATGTGAATGTTAGCTTCATGATTGGTCCATTAAAAGCTTGAAACCAATTAGAAAGATAACTATTTTACTGCTATGAATATATACAATGTATGCATAGTGCGCTTGGATGGGTATAGTCAATTTGATTAAGATCTTATCAATTATTGATTCATTAAACCAAAATAATCTAATTTTAATCTTTTCGTCTGTCATAAAGTTTCGAAATAACTTCCATGATAAAATCTATCGATCCCTACGTATTAGATGTGCTGTGTTGCTGTCTTTTTTTTATTACAGGAATCGAACACTTCCGTCATACTAGGTTAAAACTAAGTGCTAATGGAACATTTAGCAGCAAAATGGCGTTTTATACATGCATTAATTAATAAATAATTAAAATAAACATAGTGCATTACCTACACTTACAATGTGTGTCGTCAATATAAGATAATGGTTTAAAGTACAGTACATTAAGATATACTTACTAGTCATATCAATATATTCATCATGTGTAAATCGTAGAAATTCAGTTTATTTTAATTTGTTTTTCATATAGTCAATTTTGATACTGTAAACGTGGTTATTTTCGCGAGGGGTTACTTTCGCGATTTCGATATGTAAACTATACGCGTTGGGGTAATTTTCGCGATCGATCCACATTCGTTTGTTGTTCGAAATTGATAATTGAATAATACGCGAAGGGGGAAATTTTCGCGATCAAAAGGACTAAATGTCCCTCTCGCGCAAATTTCCACGTTAACAGTATGCTTCTCTGTTATTCAACACCATGCATTGATGAATATACATGCTTTGCTGGATATTTGTCGGATGAAACCAATGGATTTTATATTGTACGAGTTACTGAATCGTTTGAATCGTTACAAATAAACGATTCTCGAGTTTGATGTCGTGTGTCTTAGCACCATTGTTTAAGCATTGATGTCATTTTTTTTAGTTTCATCGGGGTATGAAACAAATTTTGTTTGCAAACTGTATGAAACCGCGTACATCAACGCTTATAATTAATTTTTGAAAATGATTTTCTAATTTAAAACATGTTTTATGTACAATTTTACTGGTTTTAAATGGGATTCTTTTTCTCAAATCAATACGCAACGTCAATGGTCGTATTGTGACGTCACATTTTTCGCGCCATTCTCGGAATTTCTTTCATAGAAGAATGAAAAGAATTTTTCGACCAATCACATTTGAGTATTTACCATGAAAACAAAGAAAAATTAATGATCAAACAATGGAATTACAATAGTGTATTGTATATGTCGCTAATACAAATAATGATGTAATAATATTTACATGCTAATAGCCTTTACCGTTGTTCAAATTGTAATAAGTATGTATTTATGAAATAGTATTACAATTGTTTTTATAGATGTAACTAACGTGAATATGACATAATAATGTACATAGCTTTGAGGTGAACGCTTATATATATATATATACATATATTATATTGATGAACAATGTGAATAGAAAGATTAATTAAATTCTTTTACAAAGAAATGTTTAAGCTTGATTAAAAAAATACACAATTCATAAATTAAGATAATGCCATTTTTTACTATTACATTCGTGAATTATGAAATTATTGCAATTTTATGGATCTTCAGAATCGTAAATTGCTGGTCATACTGTGGTATTTGTGATAAAGATACATTTCCTCGGCCGACAATCCCTGTTTTAAGCTTCCGTTAACAAGCTGAATTGCATTCAGTATATCACCTACTAATTATCGTGTGTGCGGTTTTAGTAAAAATACAACAAAACACCGCGAATTTTGTGGTATATGGCGAGTGATTTCTTTACGGGTGCTTCACCACCGACAATGATTGATAAAGTACACCTCCGACAAAGAGTAATTTTGATCGAATGAAAACAAGGATGGGCTGTTGTACATGCTTAAAAATATTACTGTAAAAGTGTGAGCTTCTCTTTCCATACTGAAATTTGAAGTGGACGAAAAATTAGTTACACCCCGAAGAAACTCAAACGTGCTCCCCCTATGAATAGTATATGCAGCTTATGATCTAAAAACGGTCTTTTTAGGGCGCTTTTATCAATTGTTTTCGACTTGTTTCTCGAAAACCGCAGGGCGAATTGCGGCGAAACTTGATATGTATTTAACGAAACTTGACAAACATCGTATATATCCGGCGGTGCGCAAAAATAATTTTGTTTTTTGATCCGTCATCCGGCCTGTCAGCCAGATAGCCAGATTTGTCGAAATCAAAACGTTGTCCAATTTTGACCTAATGGTATAAAGCTTAAGTATGACACTGCCAACGCTATTGAGATACCAGCTACACTATTTACGACTAGGGTAGGGGGTGGGGGTGGGGTCATTTTGGAGACATATATAACGATGTCCTTAGCAATAAGAACTTTTTGATATAGTTCTTTACCATGAGTGCTGATTAATGCATTCTCTTGACAAGCAGTTTATACCCTGTCAGCAATATACCATCTTTAGGAATAATGTTATTAAACTTGTCACTAAAATAAAGTAAACAATAAATAAATAAATAGAATTAATAGATAACACGCGACAATAGGTGTAGATTTAATTTTTCGATTGAATTCTATTTTACTTATGTTCAATCTTTGAAGACTTTCTTTGATATGCCTTTCATTCTGTAACGTTCCTATATTACATTAATGTTTTGATGATTAGACATCCAGAATTCTTTTCACTATTTCACTTCCTGTAATAATTTCTTTAAGAGCTAAATAACTTTTAAAGTGTCATTTCAAGCTGTGTTTTTGTTTTTATTACTGACAGGAATTAAGAAAAGAAAGAGTAAAAGTCGTGAAAAAATACATTAAAATGAAAAAAAAAAACCCAAAAAACTGATTGTTCATTTGATAATTTTCCAAGCAACAAATTATTTATGTGGGAAGCTATAAGTAACACCGCGGAAATTTAAAACATTGAAAATTCGCAATTTACAGTATACCAAGATACGAAATTATTCATTAAGACTTCATGTATTACACTCGCTCGTCAGACACATGAGTTAAAGCTGATTCCTGGGATACCCGTGGCTGGACAACAGGAGAGGGTGACTTCTTCAATAGTTTCCGACAACACGTTACCAGCCAGGAATTCTTGGCACTTTGCCGGACAATATTCAAATTGGTAGCGTAAATAAGAGGATTCAAAACACTGTTGAAAATTCCAATACCTAGAAGGTATGTAAAGATGACATTTTCGGACATGCGCGGACTTAGATTTAACTCGATGTCTGTTGAGTAGACGATGACAATGAAGATCCCTGCAACAGATTAAAAGGCTTTGTATACATCGATTGTTTAGAGGAACAAGGACGTATCTCCAACATGGAGTGCTTAGAAGTAAAGGGCCGTATCTCAAATTTATCAATTTTTATATTTTAATAAATTACAACTACGAGTGAGATTTTCTTATAGAATTTGTACATTATATCAATTGAAAATGTCTTATTCTGTTAAAATACTGTGTGATTTAAAAGAATTAGACAATTTCCATTGATGTAAAGTACGTATTCTATAAGAAAAAGTTCAGTCGGAATTGTAATTTAAATTTAAAAATTGATAAATTTGAGATACGGCCCTTTATTTCTCAGCACTGCATGTTGGAGATACGTCCTTGTTCCTCTAAACAAGCGAAATGTAAATGTGGATTGCTATCATTTATATATACATATAACTATTTGAAACATAAAATGTTTCCCATAACTGATTGGCATGTAGTTATAAAAAGAAAATATTTCTGACTTGAATACTTTGATTTTTATTTGAAAAAGACAATGGAGTTTCCAATTGTCATGAATCCTTTACTTACAAAGTTTGGTTTAAGATAAGTTTTTAAAAATGTTATTTATCAAAAATGCTTTCAGTAATTTTGATATGTTTAGTTCTTGTATCTTTTCAAATATTGTCATTTTAATTTTCGGATATTCATCCTCTGTTTTGAGATTTGCTGCAGTACGATATGATGGTACTTTAGTAGAGTGAGTAAATTATTGATTACAATGATATTTTTACTTATACTGACCAACCGTTGTCACATCACAAATGAGCTATTTACAGACCCGCATTGTATTAATGTGTGGTGACATGCGTGTAAAGGTTTCTTCTCGATGACCTCTACAGCGCGCATATTAACTTTCGGACACATTGATAAGAAATACAGGTATAAGAAAATCCAACATGGTATTCTTTACAAGATACTGTATAATGAAGAAAACTACATTGTATAAGAATTTCAAAATTGTACTTATATATGTAAGTAAATTTCACTGATGTACAATATACAATTATTTTAAGGGTCATCCACCACATTGAAAATAAAACGAGAAATAGGTCTGAAAAAAGTTGTTTTGTTTGTCTTTAAAAAAAAGAAAAAGAGAAGAAGCTGTATCTCGGACAAAGAGTAAGGTCGACTGAAAACAAGAATAAAATGTTGTATATTTTATATTTTACACAAAAAGGAAATCCACGTTATTACTACCCTCCAAAAGTTTGAGCTTTGCTGTTTGTCTTTTTAAATGTAAATTCAATAAATGATTAATTGCATTTCGAGGAAATGCTATCGCACTCCGCCTCTATATGGGGTACTTGTATGTAACATAGTTTAATTTGTTTCGTGCCGCGGTTGCCATTTTATGCAATTTCGTTACAGGCAGTGTATACGATGTCATAACATCATAAAACCCCTCCTGTGTGAAGTCACCTATTGGACTAGGGGCTAGCTCCAATGATTCCCAACCGTGGTAGCTCATTTATCTTTGCTGGAGGTTGAGGTTTAAATAACAAAATCTTTAAATGCTTTATCACAAATGTTGTTGATAATTCTCTCTGTAAAATCAAATAGGTGGATACTCGTAAAGAGAAAAGAAATTTCATTTTGTGTGCTCTAAATCAGGTTTGAAAATTCGAGGATCAAATTCTAGTGAAATGTTTTCGTTAAAGGTTATACAGCGCCGACAGCGTACAAGGATACATCAAATCGCGCCACAATGGTTGGTATAAAATGCCAACAAATAAAACAACCTTATGATAGTACCGCCCTAAACCTTATAACAGCACCCTAAACCTTATAATAGCACCCTAAACCTTATAATAGCACCCTTAACCTTATAATATCACCCTTTACCTTATAATAGCACCCTAAACCTTATAATAACACCCTAAACCTTATAATAGCACCCTAAACCTTATAATATCACCCTAAACCTTATAATAGCACCCTAAACCTTATAATAACACCCTAAACCATATAATAGCAACCTAAACCTTATAATAGCGCACTGTACCTTATGCTAGTATAACAACGCCCCAAACCTTGTTATAGCACTCTAAACCTTATAATAGTATAATAGCGCGCTAAACCTTATATAATGCCCTAAACCTGATTATAAAGCCCTAAACCTCACAATAGCATCTTAAATCTTACAAAAGCGCCCTAAACACAATAATAGTATAATAGCGCTTTTAACCTTAAAATAGCGCCTATAATAGCGTGATTAACCTTATGACAGCGCCCTAAACCTTATAACAACGAGCTTAACCCTATAACAACGAGCTTAACCTTATAACAACGAGCTTAACCTTATGACAATGAGCTTAACCCTATAACAACGAGCTTAACCCTATAACAACGAGCTTAACCTTATAACAACGAGCTTAACATTATGACAGTGCCCTAAACCTTATAACAACGAGCTTAACCCTATGACAACGATCTTAACCTTATAACAACGATCTTAGCCTTATGACAGTGCCCTAAACCTTATAACAACGAGCTTAATCTTATAACAACGATCTTAGCCTTATGACAGCGCCATAAACCTTATAACAACGAGCTTAACCTTATAACAACGAGCTTAACCTTATAACAACGAGCTTAATCTTATGACAACGAGCTTAACCTTATAACAACGAGCTTAACCTTATAACAACGAGCTTAACCTTATAACAACGAGCTTAACCTTATAACAACGAGCCTAACCTTATGACAACGAGCTTAACCTTATAACAACGAGCTTAACCTTATAACAACGAGCTTAACCTGATGACAACGAGCTTAACCTTATAACAACGAGCTTAACCTTATGACAACGAGCTTAACCTTATGACAACGAGCTTAACCTTATAACAACGAGCTTAACTCTATAACAACGAGCTTAACCTTATAACAACGAGCTTAACCTTATAACAACGAGCTTAACCTTATAACAACGAGCTTAACCTTATGACAGCGCCATAACCCTTATAACAACGAGCTTAACCTTATACCAGCGATCTTAGCCTTATGACAGCGCCCTAAACCTTATGACAACGAGCTTAACCTTATAACAACGAGCTTAACCTTATAACAACGAGCTTAACCTTATGACAACGAGCTTAACCTTATGACAACGAGCTTAACCTTATAACAACGATCTTAGCCTTATGACAGCGCCCTAAACCTTATAACAACGAGCTTAATCTTATAACAACGATCTTAGCCTTATGACAGCGCCCTAAACCTTATGACAACGAGCTTAACCTTATAACAACGAGCTTAACCTTATAACAACGAGCTTAACGTTATAACAACGAGCTTAACCTTATGACAACGAGCTTAACCTTATAACAACGAGCTTAACCTTATAACAACGAACTTAATCTTATGACAACGAGCTTAACCTTATTACAACGAGCTTAACCTTATAACAACGAGCTTAAGCTTATGACAACGAGCTTAACCTTATAACAACGAGCTTAACCTTATAACAACGAGCTTAACCTGATAACAACGAGCTTAACCTGATGACAACGAGCTTAACCTTATAACAACGAGCTTAACCTTATGACAACGAGCTTAACCTTATAACAACGAGCTTAACCTTATAACAACGAGCTTAACCTTATGACAACGATCTTAACCTTATGACAACGAGCTTAACCTTATAACAACGAGCTTAACCTTATAACAACGAGCTTAACTTTATAACAACGAGCTTAACCTTATGACAACGATCTTAGCCTTATGACAACGAGCTTAACCTTATAACAACGAGCTTAACCTTATAACAACGAGCTTAACTTTATAACAACGAGCTTAACCTGATGACAACGATCTTAGCCTTATAACAACGAGCTTAACCTTATAACAACGAGCTTAACCTTATGACAGCGCCCTAAACCTTATAATAGCGCATACAATAGCGTTCTAAACCTGATGACGGTGCCTTAAACCTTATAATAGCATCCTATATCTTATAATAACGAACTTAACCTTATGATAACGAACGTAACCTTAGAATAGCTCATCAAATCTTATAAT
Source organism: Pecten maximus (assembly GCF_902652985.1). NCBI lineage: Eukaryota > Metazoa > Mollusca > Bivalvia > Pectinida > Pectinidae > Pecten > Pecten maximus. Next base: position 35,052,591 of record NC_047030.1, on the reverse strand, counting down.
AGTGCCCTAAATGATCTCCCCTAGCTTTACATAACAGATATACATAAATGTCTTCTGGATGCAACTGTGTATTAATTCTCTTTATGATTAACTTGAATATACTATTTTTATTATGGATATATAACACGAAAAATCGAAGTGTTCTCTAAAACGGCCGCACAGAGAGTATGAGTACTCTCCGATTTTTTTTTGTGATTTAGGTCCATAACATAAAAGATATATTCAATTTATCATTATGATTTATTTTACTGTACACAATCTCTGTGGAAATCCACGTTTACTAAATAAAATGGACTCTTTTCACTTAGAAATTACTACGCCGCTGTATCAACCAATCAAAAGGGACGTTGTTTTTACGTTATGTGCTTATAACTTAATTTTTCAATCAATGAAAATGCTTGTTACAAGCAAGATTGAATTATTTTGAAACAAAACTGAAAGTTAAAGTGTTTGAGGATGGCAATATCGTAAATAATGCAACATTTGGTATCATATTGAGAATATGCAACCCTCTATTTAGTCTTCAATCGATGATCATCAAAAGGAACAGTTTCATTTTCAACGATGTTAAGTTATACGTTTAACTGGTTGTCACATCATTGTTCTTATTCTGAGGAAATACGCAACTTGAATTTTTATTTTATTCTCGATTTTTATTTTGCGAGTGATGTCCTCCATGTAACTATAATTTCTTAAAGTGTAATATTTTTTCCTTTGTGGTAAATTCACTTCAGATCTTTGTATATAAATGGATATAATAATAATAATTGAGTATGTAGTCCTTTGAAATATTAAATTGTACGGAATATGATCTTTTCTCCACTTACCCACCGGACTCCAACACATAAGGTATGCACCGACAATGATGATAGCCATTTTAGCAGCTTTCCATGGAGGCCGAGAAAACGCTAATTCTCTAGAATGGCATTCCAGTGATTTTATAGCTTTCAAATGCATCAAGGATGTTTTAGCAATTCTTATATACGAATAAAACATTATCACGAACGGCACTGTAAATAAAACCATTATAAATACTATGTAACTTTCTTCCATGGTGCCAAAAAAATTGCAGATTTGGAAAATATCTTCGGTATTCCAACCAAAGAATGGACATGAACCAAGTCCAAAGGCAACAATCCACAAGACAGCAAGGATTGTTTTCACTCTCCCCTTGGAGAAATGTCTAATATATTTGTATGGATGTTGTATTTTGAAGTAGCGGTCACATGTCTGGAAGGCTAAAGTCCATACAGATGCCAGGTTCACCGAGATGAAGAATCCTTCCCTAAGCATACATTCCACAAATATTTTGAATTGGAAGATATTATAGAAAACGTCATAGCATACGAATACTCCGATGAGAAGATCCGAGATTGCCAGATTAGCGATGAATTGATGAGTCTGGTCAATTTTTCTTCTGTTGGTAAATAATACCCTAAGTATCCAGGAATTCATGGTAATGATGATAATCCCAACCAGTGTGATGACCGCATTGCATAACAAATCCACAAGAGTCAAACAATAGCAATTTGACGTACAGACTATCTCTGTACCGTTTGAACACATTTCGTTTAGTTCACAAATATCAACAAGTATGACAAATTCGAAAAGTTCACCACATCATAAGACTTGGGGCCTTACAACCCAACGTTTAAACTCTTAATATACCAAACTGGCCACTCCTTATGTACAACACCCTCGTATTCAGGACAGGAACAACACTACATTACATACTCACTTGTCGTGAGTGTCGACAGAAATAAGTCCCTTTGAATGCGGGAACATGCACACAGTCTGAACCCAAGGTAAGATGACATGAAGAGAGGGAAGGATTTTTAACCTTTTACTGGTGTTTTATGCAGTGTATCAACACGTACAATTTAAACTATATCTGGCATTTTAGGGACTGGATTTCATTAATCTTAATTATAAACCCGAAACATGCATGGCCAATGACATTTCGTGGGGTGACTAGTTTATATGTGAGTGCATTGTATTAACAACAACAACAACAACACCAACAACAACAACAACAACAACAACAACAACAACGACGACGACGACGACGACGACGACAACGACAACAACAACAACGACAACGACAACGACGACAACAACAACAATAATAACAACAACAACAACAGAGAATTCCATCACGACATTAATTCCATAGACCTTTGAAAATTACGATTACAATATCAAGACTAGATTTTCCGGTAATTTTAGCGAGTTCTGCTTCACCATCATCAATATAAGGTTAATTAACATACATGTCAAAGACATAATTTGTCTGTATCTCAATCTAAAGTGTTCTTGATAATGCCAGTAGGATGGTTGACCTCCAACTTTTTGTGTGTTCGATCTGGAGGTTCCACTGTCCCAGACCTGGCTCTTATTTTGATAACGTGCCATTGCCTGAATTAAAATCCAGACCAATATGGCGGAAGCAGTCGAAGAAAAAGAAAAAAAATGACTTTTTGCAGAATGCTGGCTTTATTCTCACGTGTAAATCTATTTAAGTATCTCTTCATTTAATTGATTTTGACTTAAAATTACGATTCCGTTTTCACACATTCTCTCTCATACTATTCTCCATCTATAAACCCAACACATCTTCAGAATTCTATAGCTATCATGTAACACTGCAATTGGAAAATATATCGGGATAGGTCTCTTCTGTAAGCTACTAGAGCGACGTTACATGTGACAGCTGTTTGTCACTGCAGAATAGAATGTTCTTCTCGTGTCTTTAAAAAAGAGGAACGTGCACAGAACTCATTAATCTGCACCATGTCTTACTTTAATAATTTCGTTAAATCGAAATACGATAACTCGGAAAATTCTTCTTTACTCGAAATATGAATTCATTCCGCCATTTGAAGCCCTCCGTTACCCATTTTCGCTAGCCAAAGCTTCATATTGCGTTACACTCCATGAACGTTTGTGGAATGTAACGCGATCAGAAGCTTTGGCTAACGAAGATGTCGGTAACCATACTAGAGAGGTTTTTGTCACTGCGAGTTGACGAGGATTTATTTAGTTAAGAATTTCCCCCTCCTTTTTCTTTTGGTTTAAATAAGTCAACCACTAAAATGAAGCAGATTTTACCAGCATGGAAAAAGAGATTTCAAATTAGACGACATTCAAGGTAAGCTTGTTTTTTTTATAGTGTTTCTTTAAAATATTGCAAATGTGTAAATTTTGTCTAATATTTACTTACATTTGTGAAAATCTGTAGAGAAAGCATCATTTGCTCAGAAAATTTGAACGTCTAGAATATAGGTCATCGAATTCCTTCTCAACGGCTTTAAGTCTCAGATTATTTACAAGTCTTCATGGTATTTTGCCTTTCTTATGTATCTTCGAGTCTTATCCTCTTATTTACTATCCATAAACCCATCACATCTTCAGAATTCTATTAATAGTATGTAACACTGCAATTCAAAAATCTATCGAAGTATGTTTCTTCTGTAGGCTACAAGAGCGACGTTTGTCACTGCAGAATAGAGGGTTCTTCTCGTGTCTTTAAAAAAGAAGAACGCGAACAGAACTCATTAATCTGCAACATGCCTTAGTTTAATAAACCAATTTCGTTAAATCCGCATATGATATCTCGGAGAACTCTTCTTTCCTCGAAATGTGAATTCATTTTCGCCATTTAAAGCCCTCCAAAGCTTCATATTGCGTTACACTCTACGTACGTTTGTGGAATGTAACGCAATCAGAAGCCTTGGCTAGAAAAGATGTCGGTTACCATACTTGGGAGGTGTTTGGCATTACAAGATAACTCTTTTCTTACATCATATACAAATTTTATATACTGTATTATGTTGTAAATTCATATTATGTACATAATGATTATTGGAAGAAGGCGTTTTTAAGTTGCGAAAACTTGTGTCCTAATCCTGTTGTTATATTTAACAATAAAAATATGTTTAAATCAAAATAATCAAACAAGATAACGAGGATTGTTTTGGTTAAAAAATAATTCCCTACTTTTTCTTTTCGTTTAAATAAGCCAACCTCTAAAATGAAGCAGAGATTCCTAGCATGGAAAAAGAGATTTCAAATTAGACGAATTTCAAGGTAAGCTTGTTTTTTATAGTGTTTCTTTGAAATATTGCGAAATTTATTAATTTTGTCTAATATTTACTTTCATTGGTGAAAATCTGTAGAAAAAGCATAATTTGTTCAAAAAAATTCGAACGTCTAGAATATAGGTCATCGAATTCCTTCTCAACGGCTTTAAGTCTCAGATTATTTACATGTGTTCATGGTATTTTGCCTTTCTTATGTATCTTCGATCCGTCGATGTCTAAGCAACAAACTTCATATGAATCAGGAAAACAGTATGCTGGTAGTGTTGTCAAAGCAATCTATGCGTTGTTTATGCCATTTATGTTCTTAATTGGCGATAATTTGTCCAGCAAATAGGTCATTGAGTTCATTCTCAACCAGAATGCTAATATTGTTGTCATAGTAATCCATGCGTTGTTTATTCTCGTACGAAACTATTATACATAACTTTTCTTTATATACTAAGGTGCATTATTGTACCAAGGTCAAGTAAGTGTTACGAATGTAACAGATATCTTCCGAAAGCTGTTTAAAATCAAAGTTCCATCTGGCTCTTTCTATTTGGTTTTGTCCAGGATAGTATCAGTATGTCGTTAGAACACTATATGCTCAAATAATGATTGGACGTCTTCATTTCTAGTCTCTTCTTTTCATCAGTTTAAATAAACATTAAAAGTTGATGCAAACAATCATACCTGACAAACGAGTATTAAACAATACCGCAAAACCGGTTATTTTCGCGGGGATAATATTTTCGCAATCTTCGCGGGCCATTGACATAAAGTAATAAGATACAGGAAACAGAATTTTTACCAAGAATCTATTCAACAGTTAGACATCGAGCAATATTCACGAAAATTAGACAACCTCTGACAAAGTCTGATTGCAAAATTTGGATTCGTTATAGGTAAAAATGAAAAATCGCGAAATTTTTGACCCGCGAAAATAAACGGTTTAAGGCGAACACGTGATTGTCACACTTCTTAATCTATTAAATAACAATCACATGTGTAGGTGTAGCTTTCACCATATATAGCTGCTCTCCCAACACCACAATTCCATGTAGGAGTTGTCTTTCTTCTGTAGGTCTCGGTGAATTGACATCACTTCAGCGACGAAATGAACCTACTGCGTAGAAAAACAAAAACAAAAACAAAAACATCTAGTACATAGCACGCTCTGTAATCACACCGATTCAACTCGCGATGTTATTTTGTTAAACCTTTTAGCTATACTGTTTATTTATATATCTTTTTATTTATTTACGTTTACCATCTATACACCACCTAAGATGTTTATGTTTTATAATAGGCCCTCGGGGAATTAAATACTTATCGACCGAGGGGATCGTTTTCACAACATAACCATCTTTTTCTTTGTTTGCCTACTAAATTTGTTTAACTGTTCCATGTTCTTTGTCAATATGTGATCGTTTGTAATTTACTTGTGTTTTTATAAAGGGGCAGATTGCCTCAAAAATACGACAATTTACTTGTCTGTACTGTCGTTATAACTACATGAACAATTATATATATATGAAAAGGGTTTTTTAAACTAATATATTGAAAAAGTATTGTAATCCATTTATAAAGAATATATTATATTTTATATACCTAGTGTATGTGTATGCCACTTTGTATATATGTGTTATCATATATACTAAATATATTTCAAAACAATATATAAAGATTCAATCGAATTTGAAATTACAATGTAAAATCACAGTATAAATATATCTATCAAGAATACAAAGGAACTTGTCATGAATAAATAGCATTTCGTAATATGTGAACAATTAAGCTGTTGTGTTGTGTTCTGTTTGGTTCTGATGTGGATCTGGTGTAAACACGTTTGACCTTGTTTACACTCGTAAGAGCTTATAAATGCTATGCGAATAATGAACACTTATAAATGGCCTTGGTGGGTTTCGTATGGGTTTGTTTACTTCATTATACGCCCCCACGTCTCGCTTATCCTTCTCACATTTAGTTATCTTCGATTTGTCACACAAATATTTTGTGCAAGTTAAAGTAATATATTATATTTTTATACATTCGTATATGAGTAATTCTACAGATGTTACCACTTCCCACGCAACAATATGCCAATTGATTAGTGATAGTGCGCAACACAAGCTTAAAAGCATACCAGGAATTTTATATCTTGAGTTAGAATTTCAGTCATATCTCGCGAACTCCTGTTCAGTTAAAAAATCCTCTTTTTTTATTTAATTCATGAACCATCATTTGCTTTTCCTCTTTTTTCTTCTTCATTTTTTGGTGATAAATCATATTTGAAATTCAATACGGTCTTTGAATAGACATAGCAAATAATATAAGATAAAGATATATTTTAAACAGAGTACTCCAGAAACGGTCATGCCAATGTTTTAAATTTAAATGTGTAATTTTATATTGTTCAACTAACTCTTTAACATAACACAACGCGACCTTACTATATAATTTAACAGAACAATGAAAACGAACAATCTGAAATATATATTCATATCAAATATATTTACACTATTTTTATCTATCCATCTATTTGTTGTTTATTTATTTTTTGTTTTTGTTTTTGTTTTGCACTGTATTATCCTGTATTATCAAATTTGTATTTTAGTATCAAAATTAAATTAAACTGAAAAATAAAATCACGAAGGAAGACGCAAAAAATGTCGCGTTGACCTTGACGAAGCCTAACGAGTTTGACCGAATTATAATTCTGTTTATCTGAGCCACTCAAGTCACATGCCGCACAGATAGTTATACTGGTAAACATTAGTCGATCATTCATATAAAGTGTATGTATACACACACACCTAGAGCCTCGCGCAAGCCAGGCAGCCTCGTCACCGTATTGGCTGTTGGATCAATATAGGACCATCCCACAAATTAGTTATGTTATGTATGCCTCGGCGTTCTTCGAACATTCAGTACGAGGAATTAGAAATTCTGATACAAAACCTCTATAAGTTAACATAGTAAACACGTTCCTAAAAGTTTACTTTATTCTCGGCCTTCCTACTTATCGGTTTGGGAGGTAAAATTTTGTGTTTACTCGACGTGCCTTCACTGCACCAAGCGACAGTCTTCACAACAGGAAGTGGGTCGATTATGCGCACGTGGTTTTGTTTGACAACTCAAGGTCATGACGTCAGAAATCTAAATATGAATAGAAGTGCTACACCCAGTGGAACATGGCGATTTTCTGTATGAATCACCTCACAGCTTCGCATTTTATTGGCGAATTCCCTTTAATATCACACTCCCTTTAAGTAAACAATTTCATATATACATAAGAAACCACATATAACCCAGACTAGAAACGATTCCCACATTCATTCGGAGCCCCTTTTGCTTCTTCCGTTGTATATATGAAGCATTAACCTCATTGAATGAAACTCGGAGTCAAGGTCGGCGGGTTGTATGGGGCGAGTGCACTTTGTGGGCTGAAGGGATATACTTTTCTCGAGTGTCGATGGAGCGAACAGAACACTGTATGAGATTGACGGGGCCAGTCGTGTAGCGCCATTCAGGATTTTATCATCGTTGTTTACATAAAAGGAAGTTTAATACATCTGGACTGTACGGATATCGTATTTATTGAAATTCACCAGATATATTCACAAGGAATATTTTATATAGAAGGTATGTATATATATATTTACATTACAAGTTTAACGTGTTATACTATTGTTACAAGGTTTATTGACATATTTTGTGCTGGACATTAACAATCAATCAAATCTAGATAATCAGTTTCATCTTATTTTAATTTTACGCTGTTTTGTAAAATTTAAAATGATTGAACATCATTTGAATTTTAATTTGTATTTTTTCTTTGTTTTTGTTTTTGTTTTGTTTTATGTTTATTTTTATTAAAGGTTTATTATATTGGATACAATTTTAAAATATAGACTTTTTGTCATTTTTTTTCAAATAGTATGTTTTTGTTGTGAACTTTGTCGGTATAACAATACCGTTTAAATCAAAAAGAAACAATTAACATGTTATTAAATGTCTTTTGGGGGATAATAATCTTTGTCCATGTTCGACATTTAGAAAATTGTTCAGTGATAATAATGATAATTGACTAATATGGAAATTGAAAATTATTTATACACATCCTGTTACCACTTACGTCCTCCCACTAATTTCCGACAGATTTCCTCATCAGTAACAAACAGAGTAGTCATAACGGTATATATGTACATACGAATAGAATGTTTGTCATTGATATTGAACACAGATATTACTTACTTACTAATATATTTCATTCATTAGACAAGTGTCTTAGTCATAGCTATTCATATATATGTATATATATATTAAGAGTCAGAAACAGGATAATTTGTGATTAAAACAGTATGGTTTTTGTTGCTATTTATACGACCACAATAAGTAAAGCCAGCGCTGTGTTCCCTGGGGTCGATATCCAGCCGAGGTGAAAGCCGCATTAGGCCGCTGTTAGCTAGAAGTACATGTAGAACTACACGTGCACTTTTAACATTTTTCCTTTCTGTTGAAACTATCGAAGAGGTTATATGGTTGTCAAAGTTACGAGTCAAACACGCATAATTCAGGCGTAACCGAAATCTGTGTGGATTGTATATATATACATATGAAGTAGACGTATCGTGGCAAAAACTAGTTCACTAGGTCAGTTCTTAAGCAAGCTGTATAACAGTTATGTACTTGTAGGATTTCTGTTCCCCTACTAGGAGAGGCAGATGGTATATCATTACACTCAGGCCAATACCTGTTTTTATCGCACGGCTGCCGGATATTTTTGTACGACCTTCTACTTTTAATTTATTTGAGAAAACCTTGACTCACCGATAACATTTTTTCTAGATTGGTGAAGTTACCTCGCCCTTACAATGTTAAATATAGAAGTCTGTAACAAAGGTTTGAATGGCCAGATGTGAAGCATACAAAGAGAGTCTTAAACAAACAGGCCTGGCGTCTTATTAAAAGGCACAGACCGCTGAAATATAACTCTGCAATTTTATTGAGCAATATGCTGTGATGCAGCAAATTAAACATTCCCCCCTCCCATATTTTCTTCGTGGGTTTATCATGGACTAGGAGGCTTAGCAGAAAAAGGTGGACGTCGAGGAAGTAAGAAGTCCATATCATTGTTGAATGCAGAATATGTTACTTAGAATAGGAACAACTAATTGAATGTTTGGAATTATTAACAGAGATAAATTTCTTTGAATTAATAACACTTAAGTTTTAAAATGATTTTGTTTAATTTGAGTTTTTGATACAATGATTTGTAAAGTATTGGTTTTGTTTATTTTTCCAGGGTCATGGACCTCGGACACGGGAAGGGTTCAGTTTGCACGTGTCATCCAGTGTCTTACAGTAGTAACACACTTGAGAGACTTCTCGTGCATGGACCAGACGCCTACAACTCGTTTTACAACTCTCATAGACAGCCATCGGTCTGCAATAAGGCAGCCATGGACAACATTCAGGGTTTAGGTCACGTCGGTCACAATAATAGACACAACACAACACTTCAAAGTGTTTTGTTGGGTCAGGTACCTGCTGAATATTCTCATCTGGCTTCCGGTCAAAATTCCATGAGAGATATGCTATCTCCAAATGTACCTCATCAAAGTTCCACCTCGAATAACGTCTCAACTTTAAGGATTCCAAGTTACCATGACAACGTTTTGCCATCATCTTCACCGCGTCATATTCCGTCTCCACATGTCTTGACGTCATCACCTCACTCGCCTTCGCCACGTCACATCTCGTCATCGCCTCATTGTAGGCTCTCTCCTGCACACATGACGCCACCAAGACACATGTCGTCACCATCTGAATACACGTCCTCAACACACATGACGTCACCAAGGCACGTGTCGTCACCATCGCGACAGCATGTCCCATCACCATATTCAACAAACTCTGCCTGTTCACCATTCAACCAATCCGAATCTTGCCAAGACGAACCCATAGATCTGTCATGCAAAGGGTCGAGCACAGATGACAATGACAGTGTCATGTCAGAATCTCCTAAATCGGATGCTGGTTCATCCTTGTTAAGGAACCTTCTTTGTATTGGCAAGAACTTGGATATAGACGAACAGTGTCCCAGTAACAGTATGGAATTAGATTCTGCATCCACAACCATTTCGAGCAATACCCGTGTAACATTAGCCAAGAAAAACATGTTGCCGGTCAGCTCTCGAGTCTCAGATTGGTTAGTGAAAATTGTTCAATTCTCAAAGTCCATTCCTGAATTTCAGAACTTATCTCATAATGACAAAGTCACACTGATTCTGAATTCCTGGACGAGATTGCTCATGCTTTACATGTCGGAGAGCAACTTCCAATTTGCTGTCACCCCGACACACAACGGTCGAGCTTCAGAAGAGGATGCTCCATCGACCACTCCAACCCCAGACACCCCTACCATGAAGTCGGTTGAAAGTGTGCAGAACTTTGTTAAGAAGTGTCAGAATATGAACCTTGACCAGAAAGAATATGCATTCCTAAGAATGGCCGTCCTCTTCAATGCAGGTAAAACATTTCAAATAAATATCAAAAATTATTACATTTTTACCAGTGAAATATCAAAAATTATTCATTCTATAAAAGTGATATTTTTCACTAGTGAAAAATTTTTAGTGAAAAATATCACTTTTGCTGATTTGACCAATCAAATTAATGATTAGAAAATAGCAAAATAATTGACCAATCAGAAAGCCCGACATATACGTCAGCAGCTGGACAGGGGAAACTACTTTTTTTGTTTACAAATTATCGCTGTAGTCCTAGTTAGCATACGGGATAGGGTTTTCGTTGATAAAAAATGTAATAAACAGAATATCTAACAGTGTCTTCAGTAAAACCAAATATATTTCACTCGTGTGGCTAATATTTTGATATCTTTCACTCGTGCTGCGCACTCGTGAAAAATATCAAAATATTAGCCCCACGAGTGAAATATATTTGGTATTACTGAAGACACTGTTAGATATCCTCTATATCCTCATGGTGTAATGATATGCACACATGTGAACATACCAATTCTCACAAGGGAGGTAAAGAAAAGCAGTTCAATAAATATATTAGGTTTTTAATACCTTCGAAATTATTAATACAAATATTGGTATCTGATACGTAGTTTAATATAAAATATAATGATATAATTTTAATACTGTTGTACATAAAAAAGGTATATAAATGAATATTCAAATGGTCATGCATACTGAAGAGAGGCGTATAACCCTTAATATACACTAAAATATCAGAATTAATTATAAATCAAATAAATTTACATAATTATATTCTAATGTATTCTACTTTGTTTTTAATAATCATAACAATCATCAATACATTATTTCTAATGCTTAATCAGTTGTCTGAAAAATAAACGAAATTTAACAAAATATAAAAAGAAACTTGATAATGATAATCGGCAAAAAAATTTAGACTGACTTCACATTGTTATGGTGTCCTTGAACGGTGTTAAAGTAAATTTAAAAAAAAGTTTAAATGGACATGGATAAAGATCAGTAAGGACTGACAGTGGTCAGGGTTGACCTTGGGTGATATGCTTAGGGGACGCTTGAGTTCATTCTCGATACATTGACCTGTCTTAATACCGAACAAAGAAAAGGGCCCAACGCTACTGAACAAAGGCACCAGGGCTGTTTTCACGCTTTGGGATTATCACATTGAGGCAGATGGCGAGAAGCAGACTGTGTGTCATTCTAGGCCTAGCCCAGGTCATCGCCCTGGTATTCTATGTGTGACCTTCTGCGAAATTGACCTCTCATTAGCCTCGGTGTATCTGCGCTATACACCACTGAACTCGGCTTAGGCAAAGCTAAGGTCAGTCACTTGCGGTGCGGAAGGGATAAGATGAAAAAGGTACTACTACCAGTACTTTTGAACGTTCAATAACCAGTGGAACGAGTTTTGATGTAGTTAACCAAGGTGGATTGGTGCAAAGTATGTCATTCGAATTTATAAAAACTAAAATCAAATTAAAAAAAACAATTCATCACGAATCTAAAACGACGATTGAAAGATAGTTAGGAAAATAATTAGAGGAAAATATAAATAAGATAAATAATTTTTATTTGTATTTAAAAAAAAAAATTGTTTACTGCCTGATAAACACGAAGTTAATTACCATAAGATGTCAATGCTGTTTCTGTTTTCATACATAATTCATAGTAACATTATCGGAAAATATCAAAATCTTCAACTTTAAACTTGATATAAATTGTCAGGTTTGTACGAAAAAACACATGAGGTATAATCACCTTACAACATTACTATAGAGTTCGGTACAATGGGACCAAACTTAAATCGACTTCATTTATTCAATTTATCTTGTATCCTTTAAATTAAAAGAGTTATCTTTTTCATCTAAGTAATATATAAACATGGTTGTGTATTTTGTCAGAGTCAGGGTCACTGTCATACGATCCTCTTTCAAGGATCTGGTAGATAATTTAAATGATGAGGCACGGGTAGGTCTTTTTGTCCCTATCCACCGTTTATAGATAAAACCAGCCCTGGAAGGTCACACGCTATAGCGTTGTAGGTCTGCCATACAAAAGTCGTCCTTCTACCAGGAACAAAATGGAACAAGCTAATAATGGTACTATTGAATATAAAGTTACAGTGCATTGTGGGGTTATGAAAATACGCCCTTCGGGCTTTGACGTATAAGGTCGAGTACGTCCTTGGAACGAAATTGGCATTCAGCATTCTTTACAACCGGGACCGAATACAAAAGTATTGGCAGTTTGCCAATAAAACAGCGTCATTCCGCTTTGGTAGTTTTTTCGCAGTAGGTGTACCGAAGAAAAAGGAGTGTTCGACCGAAATTATTTAGGAATGTTTAGATATTTATTTACCACAAGTGCGTTTAAAAGTATATTAAAAGTAGAAATAAACAAGTGTTTTGGTTTCACAATAGTAAATAAATCCTTATATCAGGTTATGTAAATTCTGTATTGTTATCGTCCGGGACCGCACTCATTTGTTGTGTATAGTGAGTGTATATGTACGGCTCGGCGGGAGCGCGTGTACTGGGCAGAGGTCATTAGTAGTACTCTCCTGACCCGTGGCCGTAGACACAGTTATGTCACTGGTCAGTTGGGAGCGTGACCGATGGTCAGATGAACTATTTACCCTACGGCAAATGACTGTGACCTTGGTGAGCGAGGATACGGTCAATGAAGCGTACCAGTATCATTGGATGACTGTGTATACAGTCTACGTGCTGAGACACGACTCCCATTTATAACACAGCCTAAACATTGTTCCTAACCCTAAATAGGTGCTGTTGCGTCAGCGTTAGCACGCAGACACTTGTATATCCGAGCAGGATAATATATACAACTATCCATGAATGGTTCCAGCTAGAAGTTTTCATTCATCGTGCTTGAAAAACCGCATTCTTTGTCCCTCGTTATAAGATTTTAAACCCGGCTATCTTTCGGAGGGGTTGCCAAACAAATTTCAAGCCAAATGCTTTATCACATTACGATCTCGTGATAGCTGTCTGATACAAGCTATTTAGCAACACACATGCGAACTATTCTACTGACCTTCCACCGAATTTTAAACTTCCAACGTATCATATAGTTATGATAAATCCGTCTGCCTGCGTGCAGGATATTCTATAAATAGCATGCCCTTGTCGTAACAACTATATTCACCGTAAATGCCTGTTAATTAACAAACTAACTATATATTATTGCGTATTCAAATAAATTCACGCTTGCTTGAACACCAAATTTCGGGCTTCAGTGATTTATACATAATGATATAGTTATTTATTCTATAGGCGAAAACATATTAACGATAAAGTTAAAAGATTTAAGTATATATGAGGGCACATAAAGTTATCATAAATTTTAGTCATCCAAATAGCACAGATTTTAAATGTGTATATATTAATAATAATAATGGTTGTTAATTAATTAATGGGTAATAATGTTTTCATGAATTCTTAAGTAAGAGTTCAAGACAGTGTATCTTCTGTGGAAGATTTGCAATATATTTTTTATAATTTAATTATCTTTTCTTAATTTCACCACTGATTAATGATTATTTATTGTGTATGTTTTAGGTTACGTTGGATTGGACAGACCCGGTATGGTTGACCAATTGAATTCCCTGATACAGCAGCTTTTGCAAGAACACGTCCGATTGGTCCGACCCAATGACGTCATGCATTACTCACGGTTATTGTTGTTACTCCCTGCCTTATATGGTATCAACTGTAAAATGATTGAAAATCTCTTTTGTGGCCACATCAACGGAAATATGGACATGGAAGTGCTGTTGAAAGAAATGATTCAAAATTTGTGATTGGGAGCAAGAATATGAAACAAACTTTGAAAGGACACAATATATGATACTATAATTTGTGATTATAGTACACAAAATCTGATTGGACACACAACCATGGTACATCTTTTGTGATTGGGTGATAATATAAGACAGGCAGTTTGATTGGACAAATAGCCATGGTACACATTTTGTGTCATGGCTTCAGCGGTTAGACCGTGAAAGACCGTTTACAAGTCTTCGTCTCGTGCTGCTAATTAAACGATGATTGATAAAGTGATAAATATAGACAAAAAGCCACGTGATACAAGACGTTCATTATACGATGTATTCATTACGGCTACGAGGCCAAAACAATTCAATTGTGTGTTTCAGGTTTCCTTATTTGCTGCTTGCCTACCATTAACATCAGGACATCTAGTTGACTCGTTTAAGTAATTTCAGAAGTAAAAAATATCTAATTTCAGAAATCTGAAGGGCTAAAACATAGTCAAATTGACATGTTACGTGAATCCGAAATCTCATTTCATTGAATCAATTACAACTGGGTCAACTGGAAGTCCTGATTATTGTGGATACCTGCTAGTAATGACAACAACATAAAAACGTTAAACAGTAATCGAACGATTTTATCAACAATGCAAAATATGTTTTTATAAGACAACTTTTTTTCCTGTCACGGTATCATTTTTGACAGGAAACATGAAAATTTTCGTTGTTTTTGTTCGGTCATCAGACTACACAAATATCTAGTTCTGGCAACTAGCCTCATTTTCAGTCCAGTCATTCCAAACTGATATTTTCTTAAATTACCTCAGTGTGTTTTTTGTTTTAAATTATTATTATTATAATTAATATTATTGGTATTGTGTTATGTGTGACCATATCAGAAACAACATTCGAATATATATGTTACTACCACCCATTCAATATACCATATCAAATGTAAAGGTGTTACAGGCAACAGATGCCATGACCTACTTTCTAAGGTAACGATAACTACTGTAAACGTACATATTTTAGCGGTAATTTTATTTTAGCGCTTTGCGCGCTGGAAGCCTTGCGCTAAATTATGATTGCGCTAATTACTTTTTGTACGTTTTATTTCTATAGAAAGTTCTGTGGATGCGCTAATTCATCATTGCGCTAACTGGCTAAAATCTGCAAATGAGCTAAAATTTGATTGCGCTAAAATAAGTACGTTTACAGTATTTAAAAAAAACAACATAAGCCTTTGATTTGATTGAAGGATTTGCTTATATCGGATACTATTATCAAAACACCTACCTTTCGGCACATCTGTATTAGTCTTATCTTGCCAGAGCTGTTGTACTGTAAAAAAAAACCGCAGCCGTATCATGTATTTTAAATACAACCATCCAGAGGGTGACTTAATTAGGTCAAACATTGACCTAGTTAGGTATATTTAACCTCGACCAAATTAGAAACATTTTCAAATCCTTTATATTAGGATTGGTAGATTTGTATATTAACATAGTCTAAGTTATATTTTCCAAGTAGTAATTTATTTGTTTATTTCTAGACTATATTATTTTTTTCTATTTTCTATGGTTTTGTACATATGTAAAGCCACTGTGAGTCGGAGAAGGGACGGTAATGGTTTACACGTACTTAACTAGTTTACAGCACATGACTCAGTACGTCTCAATTCTATTGGCGAAAGATTTTTTGTTTATTATCTAATTCAGAAATATACACAAATCATTGATCGGTTTAACCGTCATAATGATAGATTTGATAAACAAACAAAAAATGAGGTGGAAAATAACTGTTTTATCATACAATTAAAGTTACGGGTTAAATGTACAAATTACCTATACAAAGTAATCAAAACAAAGCGGTGTAAGATTTTCTAGAATCCGAAATGCCATTAACTGTCCACTGTATCAGTGTTAGGGAGTACTGATGTGCTGTCTGTCCAACACGTGGTTTTGTTCCACGTTTACCGGTGATCACAGCTGTGACTATATCATTATTTTGCTGTATGAGAGAATTCTGTCATTTGATGTACAGTGTGCAAGATTGAACAAAAGTAATTATATTTATGTATGACGACTGCGAAATATTCTGTTATAACTTCCTGTTTCATGTTTAAAGTGCATAAAACATTATTTAACATGACTTTAAAAAACATGACGAAAAAATACGAAAGTTCATTTTAAAGAAAATGATGCCATGATTACGGGCATACAAGGTCATGATGATTTCAATAGCTTTTATTATGCTTTAACGGCTAAATATTATCAACAGTATCTGTAAAGATCATGCACCATTTTTCGAGTAAGATAAAATGCCCATTCTTCTGTTTGATTAGAAAATGGTGGCAAAAGGAAGAGATTGAAAGATTAAATGTCGTGAATAGTGTGCTTATATATCATATTTGTAGAAATCGCATTCTATTTTATTTATTTTCATGTCAAAATAAAAGATCAGTAAGATTTAAAAAGAGTCTCTTTGTTTTTCTCAACTTTGTTTGGTTGTTCCCATTTGGAAGACATGGCATTACCAGGATTTTCCCTAGATTTAAGACGGGTGTCACATTTAGAGGGCATGGCATTGCCAGGATTTCCCTTGATTTAAGACGGGTGTCACATTTTGAGGACATGGCATTGCCAGGATTTTCCCTAGATTTAAGACGGGTGTCACATTTTGAGGACATGGCATTGCCAGGATTTTCCCTAGATTTAAGACTGGTGTCACATTTGGAGGACATGGCATTGCCAGGATTTGCCCTAGATTTAAGACGGGTGTCACATTTGGAGGACATGGCATTGTCAGGATTTGCCCTAGATTTAAGACGGGTGTCACATTTGGAGGGCATGACATTGCCAGGATTTGCCCTAGATTTAAGACGGGTGTCACATTTTGAGGACATGGCATTGCCAGGATTTGCCCTAGATTTAAGACGGGTGTCACATTTGGAGGACATTACATTGTCAGGATTTGCCCTAGATTTAAGACGGGTGTCACATTTGGAGGACATGGCATTGCCAGGATTTGCCCTAGATTTAAGACTGGTGTCGTCGATGAAATATAAGACGCTGAATATCCGGAAACATCTGGTTTTATTGTTCTTGTTATAATCTAAAATCTCCATATAAATCTATTGATATCTTGTGTTTATATTTTGTCCTTGGTTTTTGAAATAAAATAACGATTTTGACATTTGGATATTCATCAGTTCTAAGGAATCAATCTAGAAACTATAAATTTGGACATTAATCAACACTACTATTAGAAGGCGACTCTCAACAAATATTATGGGCCTTGCCCACGCTACGAACAAGGAAGGTATTCTGATCTATAACGATTGTATTACATTATGTTGTAACTTGATAAGTTTGGTACCCATAAGTTTCAGTAATATGTCTATCCTGGATGTGTGGAATTAAAAAAATGAGTAATTTTGCATATTCGTCCACTGATAAGAAGAACATACAGGAAATTATAAAACACTATTTTGAATTATCAGCAAGAATACTTTCTTAGTCTTTAAAAATGGTAGTTGCTACTCCTGCTTAGCGTTTAGTTTTCTTGGAGTGGGACGACCGGTTCGCCCGTTGCCAGTATAATGTGACTGGGTGGGGTGTCCTGCTGGGTGTCTTCTGCAGTATGCTTCAGTGAGGATAGCACTATAAAGTCGACATCAGTTCCGCGCCATCACAAGTAAACAAACACAAACATATCGCAGCCTCCCAAAATACACAGCACACACCTCACGCATGCATCTCGCAGAGAGGGAAGCCGTCCTTAAATGACCATAGGTGTTGATTGGACGTTAAACAATACTAAACCAAACCTTTCTGAGTACGACCAATGGGTATGGATACCAATATAGTATATTGGTCGGTACAGTATGTGCATAAATTAGCACTGCTCTGAATAACCAATCGGAAGCTTATTATGAAAACAAAAAAATAGACAATATCAAATAGATCAAAGACGAGAACAACATATATAGAGATTATTTAGTAAACAAGTATAGAACCTATTGTGAAAATAATAACGTGAAAGGAAAAAATATTATCAAAAGAAAAAAATGTGGGGATATCTCTGAATAATAAGGGAGGCTATTTCAATTACATGTAAATGTTATGAAAACTATTCTGAATGTTTAAAATTAAGACGTTAAAATGAACAAAAATAAAAGGAAAATTTTGCGAGTAATCATATCCAAAAACTTGTTATAGATACAATTTGGAATAATTCGAATGACTAGATCTTCCTGATCTTTCCGTACCGGATTTGACCCCAACACCTTTGACGAGTCACAGCTCTATGATGCAGTTTTATGTTATATCTGAAAGTGTTAATCCCTTTTGTTGCAACCCTATACTACGGGTATATATTACTATGAACCATTACTGCACTTAGGATGAATCGGGATTATAATCACATATCAACAATACCAACGTATCAAGGAAAATGTAACAATTCTTAATAGATATATAATACTAATTACCTCCATGGAAGAGGACATTAAACTAGGTTCATATTGATGTTGCGTCAGTTTTGTTGACGTCAACAGTTTATGCGTGGGTAGGATCGAGAATGTTGCCCGGTGGACTGTGTATATAAACAGTAAGTAGACTTTGAACCCGTAGATATAAATACACACCGTCGTATGTATTAACCGATATACGTATGTTTGGCCCTGGAGATGACCCCTGGTCAATAATTGACCAGTGCATGCTGTAGACGGTACGAGTGTAAACAGTTCGTGTTTACAAAGCTAACTAGGTCACCGTATTAAACATTCGAGATCCTCAGAACGTTTGTGTACGTGACCCTCGGCTCACGCTTCACATAGTAAGATCTTTCCTTCATTCTATCCGATTAAGCTGGTAGATATACATATGTATACAATCTATGTTAGAGTATGGAACGGATTCAACAGAAAACACGTGTATTTACTTTATTTACGTAATAAATATGGTATCCATACAATTAACACAGTGTCATGTGTTTGCCTGTCCGCCCGTCCGTCCGTCCGTCCGTCCATCCCTCCGTCCGTACTCACTCAGATATACTTGTGGGGTGAATTAACGATCCATTCCGTGCAAATATCTTCGTCGCCTTTAGGAGATGAAATTTAATGTAATTTTGTGTTTTTCCCATAATTCATCGTTAAATCTCACTGCGCATGTGCTTTTTAGCGACGGAATGAACGGAAATTAAATGTAATGTCCATAGCTCATTAAAACTTGTGTGTTGCACCTCACAAGTTCACAGAAAAAAACACTACACCCAATAAGTCAATTTGTCTGTATGTCCGTCCGTCTGTCGGTCTATAAAATAAACCTGTAATGTGCACATTGAAAGTTGATAAAGAATGTGTGTAAGAGAAAAAAAACTGGTCAAAAGACAACACAGAAGGTTGTTCTTTTTAAGCATTAAACACAAAACAACAGAGAATACCAACATTCAAACCAAAGCAATTAATTAAACTTAACATCGACCAAACAAGGGCTAAAAAGATAAATTTTGAAGATGAGAATATCGGGTGTTTTGGATCGATAAGTTCTTGAAGAGTAAGTAAACGAAAGTTTATTCTACTCTTCGAACAATCAAATGGATATCATATTGTCCAAACATTGAAACAAATGAATCTATATTGTCAAACCAGTAAACATCATAACCTTTGAGCTGTTTTGTTTGAAATACATAATGTTCGCAGTACAACAATGCCCATACATGTACACGCTGTCCCAGAAATGGGATTTATCAGAAACGCCATACATATTGTCCCAGAAATGGGATTTATCAGAAACGCCGTACATATTGTCACAGAAATGTGATTTATCAGAAATGTATAACACACTGCCCCAGACATTTTTCAATGGTATCTAACAAATTGATCCGAAAATTAAATAATACTTATTAACGCATAATAGCGTTCAAAACTCGCCTAAGAGCGCACTTCCCTAGAAACTGGGTAATATTTCCGAAAGAGACAAATGAGGGGGATATAGAAAAGGGAAAACATCTCACAAACAGAATACACACTGACCCTGAAAAGGGATAATATCTCGCGTAAAGAAAATACTGACCCTAAGGTCGGATAATATCTCGCGAAAAGGAAGCACACTGACCAAGATAGGGATAATATATCACAAAAAGGAAACTCTGGCCGAGAAATGGAATGATTATCTCACGAAAAGTAAATACCGACCAAAAATTGGGATAATATTTCACGAAAATGAAACACTGACCCAGAAATGGGAGAATATCTCAGGAAAATGAAACACTGACCCAGAAATGGGATAATATTTCACGAAAATGAAACACTGACCCAGAAATGGGATAATATTTCACGAAAAGGAAAAACTGGCCCAGAAATGGGATAATATTTCACGAAAATGAAACACTGACCCAGAAATGGGATAATATTTCACGAAAACTGTGAATTTACTGTGAAGATAACACCACATCAATTGGGAGGCTTCTGAATGTTTTCAATGAAGAGTTCTTTGTAACGGAAGGTGCTTTGTTCCGCTTGCTCAGAAGAAACACTATTCATGTTTTTGACGTTCTTTTGGATTCCAGTATTTGAGGATAATGACATTTCTTTTAATCATTGGGCTGTTGTACTTCCAGATCGAGATCTTGAGATTTGTTTTACCTTTCCATTACTGACGAGTTTGATTCATTTTTGCTCTAATGTACTATCTACCTGATATATTTGATTGAAATGTGCTAATATATAATGTGTCTTTTCTATAATCTGTTTGACCTTTTTAAATAACAAATGACCTCCAAAGCTTAGAAACATGGAGCGACTTCTGTTCAATTTGATAGAATTAATTTATTCCAGCTTTTTTACCAACCCTGAATTTACAAAACTATGCCAACTAAATAAAACAAAAACTGAAAAACTGAGTTCAAAAACGTATCGTATGCTACTATGACCAACTGATGACAATCTCCAACCATCTCTCGGTGTACTTTAGTTTTTATCATGAACACACAATGGCCATTTTTTTCTCCGATAATGAAAATCAATATTACAGCTGTTCCTTTCAATCTCTCACACAAATGTACTAAATATAGACTTGGCAGATAAGGTTGAACATGTCTGCACAGGTGGAAGACATATGTCACACCTAGCTCTAACGGAATGAATTCCTTCGTCATTGATCCCAAAGGACAGATGACCTTCGGTATTAAGTGCGAATCAGGATTCCGTCATTGCACCTGAAACAGATCATACGATTGGTCGGATCTGTACCGGTGGAAATCAGACCTTAATGAAAGGAATGACGTCAATGGATACACTGTATACCGTGGGCGAAGGACGCAGTTTAACCGTCGAAGGTTACGTACGAATTATTTATTAAAAGGCCACATTCTTGACAGATTCATTCATCAAGAATACATTTGGGGTCATTTAATATTCCCCAACAAATGGATATATGAGAAAGCCCTTTAATTAAACAATTAGTTATATAAGGTCTTGTATGTTCGGGGATTAACATCAACCAGTTACGTTAAATAGCTTATATGATATATAGGATATTATATGTACACTTACTGTATATAAAAAAGGAAATTAAATGTTTATGGTACCTGATAATTCATGTTGTTTCCGTTGAGATAAATGGGTGTTAAGTTATGATTTATGATTAAGTTAATGATGTAAGCTTATTTGTAAGTTCTGTTTACTGACTAATTGTGAAAAATGTGTTCCAGTGTGATAACACGATCAAGTATCGTACTACACATATCATTTCACCATATTTAGACATAAGTATAATTAGTTATAAAAACTTGTAAAAAAAGTTACATTTTATTTAAGTCTTACGAGTCCTAGATGGCCGAAATGCCTTTATATATTACAATGTATATAACCATTCTGCACCTACGTTTAACTTTCTCTACTGAAATCTGCTAATATCTTTTTGTGTATTGTACGACCTTAACGACATATTTAAACCCTGAAATTTATTCATGATTCAAATTTCAAAATCACACAGCTTAAGTTAATTAAGGAACGGTCGATGACTTGCACCTGTTCAGCTTAAATCACGGATGTTAGGTATTGTGGTTTACGCTGAAGAGATACACCCATGGACCTCGACCACGATTTAACAGTTATTGGTACTTGGAAATTAAAAATAAATACTTATCTCACGATCGACCTTCCTTCGAATGGCTGACGTAAATAGCCAGCCACATGCTACGGTTGTCGGATTGGCTTATACTTATAAATACATTACGTACGCTTCCGCATTTATGTCCTTCAAAGATGGGAATATATTACTCATTTTAGGTGTTCGTTTCTTTGTTTTCATATCTCGCTATTTCTATAAGGTAATTTCTTAGTCATATCTCAAAAATTGATTTTTAAAATCATATTTAAATATCATGATTAAATTAGGAATTTGTCTCTTTGTTTTCATATCTCGCTGTGTCTATAAGGTGATTTCTTAGTCATATCTCAAAAATGGATTTTTTAAAAATCGTATTTTAATATCATGATTAATTTTGGTTTACATTGAATGTACAATATTTTATCCTTAAATGTGGTTTTATTAAAATTTAATTTGAATCCGATGAATAATGTAGGCTTGTTTTATTATGCAATGCATTTTCCTTAATGTGGTATTATTTAAATTTCATTCATATCGATAGAATAATTGAGGTTATGTGATATAATATCCAATGTGTTGTCCTTCGAATTTACAATACTGTTATAAATATATATATATGATCTGTCATGTAATAATTACGACAGTACAGACAAGTAAATTGTTGAATTTTCAAGGCAATCTGACCCTTTATCAAGACACAGGTAAATTACAAACGATCACATACAATGTATATACATAGATCATGGAACAGTTTGATTAGTAGGTAAACAACGAAAATTATCGTTATGTTTGTGAAAACGATCTCCTGGTCGATATTTAATTCGTCGAGGGCCTATTTATATATATTATATATATAAATATATGTAGAATAAAGTTAAAGTGTCCATGTGACGGTAAATAATAATAAAATAAAAAGTCAAACACAGATCTGCTGTCTCCCTAGTACTTTCGCGGCTACATCGATATAAAAGTATAACTTAGTACTTTAAGTACCGAACACTGAGAACCAGAAAATTTCAATATATACATATATATACACAGATTAAAAAAATCTATAACCTGAAAGTGATCGAGATCGGGGTATCTCAGTCGAGGGCTAAGATTCTGTAACATAATCCCAACCGAGGCGTTAGCCGAGGATGTTACAGAATCTTAGCCGGAGACTGAGATAAACTTGTCACTGTATATGTATAATTTTGTATAATGTTATATAAGTAATTTGACGATTTCATTACATGACCGGACGTTTCAACATATCCAATTACTTTTTCTACTTATTTATTTATTTATTTATTTATTTGTTTATTTATTTGTTTATTTATTTGTTTATTTATTTGTTTATTTATTTGTTTATTTATTTATTTATTTATTTATTTATTTATTTGTTTATTTATTTATTTGTTTATTTATTTAAAGGGTTTAACGTCCACTTTTTCTACTACAGTCAGGAAGTGCATTTGTGACTGAGAAGGTTAAGAGACTTGTCCCCGTTTTAGGTGCGACTAACTCTGACAGTTTATTGTGTTTACATATTGATTGTAATGTAAACATATCTTTCGCTCAACTCCTCTAGGACACACCCAAGTCACGCTCAATCTCGCGAGACTTGTCCTAGAGTCATTACAAAAGGACAGCTGTACCGTACTTTAACCTATATCAAAATCGACATTAAGACTTCAGGATCATGAATGTTTGCACGTATACGTTCTCCGGGTTTCTACACATAATTAAATATAGCATTAATCATGTCATTGTGTATAAATAATTCTCGCGCTAACCGGATGTAGTCAAGGCTATCTACCAGTGTTACGCATGACTACTCTTACATAGTAATCACTTTAATACGCTGGTCTTGACGTACACTCAGATAATTTATATCCATATACGTAATTTGTTATTTAACTTATTTGGTTTGAATGGGATTTTCTTTTCTAGAGAATCTGATGAAGAACTATCCTGCTAAAAATTTAGGAACCGGAAGTAACATGTTTGGTCATGACTGAAAACTCAGTGAAGTATAGAAACACATTTCGTATTGAGTATCTTTACTGAAAAGTGAAAATATATTTTTCATTTGATTGTCTGTATCAAGAAAATGTATTCTAGTTAACGAAACCGTAATTCTAATAAATTCCAATAAAATAATTTAACAAAACTAGAGTTGAGAAACATACTACACAAATATACTGATGCATTGAGCAAGTTTTTAAATAAAGTTAATAATATTCGCCTCACTACCAAAATTGACCGCTTTAATTACACGATGGTTTGTTTTACTCAATAGCAAAATGTCTTTGTGACATAAAGCGATCCTTTTATATATATATATATATATATATAAGTCATTGTTTCTTATCGGAGTAAAATATTTTTTTAGATTTACATAATTATTTATCCGATAATTCTATGGTAGCAATAGACATATATTATATATTGATAAAGGGGCAGATTGCCTCGAAAATTCGCCGTTATTACTACTCGACAAATTATATATATATAGCCAAAATAAATAGTGTTCTTGTGATGGATATATAGATCGTAATTAGGACATATTATAATGTCGTAATTACGAGATAACTAAGTTGTCATTACGACATACTAATGCATAACAACAGCACCTGGAGATCTAAAGTGAAAGCGCTTGTGCAAAATGTGACGTCATCGTTAACCAGTAATCAGCTTTATATATATATATATATAATACTTGCATCTCGTCAGCTTGAAGTAAAGAGACAGACCGAGTACAAACACAAAACAACATGTTTTGTCTACGTTACTCCTACCACGTAAAAACCGGATTAGCTCGGCGGTGATGAAGTTGTAAACACCAGCTCCTTCCCCAATGACGCTGTAGTTCTAACCACAAGGTCACGGAATATAGGGGAGTCTCCGTGTTCTTTATGGTATCGGGTATCAATCGTTTTGTTACGTGCGCCAGGTGGCATGCTGCTCTGGAGTGGTTCTTTACAAAGTGATAAGGTAACCTACAAAAGCTAAGTATCAATGATACATAAAAGTATAGGAATGTGGCTCCGATGATTTCAACATTCTGAGAACATTTGGGTTAAAACCACAGTCCTTTAGTGTTGGTATGGTGTCGTTCTGATATGTTAAAGCTCGTCTGATCTGACGGGCAAAGCTCTTGAGTCATTCGGTCAGTCCATCCGTCTCCCGTTCATTATCATTTAAAAAGTATTACTTAATTGTAATCGATTAATACGGAATTACAATTTAATTGATTTTTTTTATTGATTTTTTTTTTCATTGAAAGAGTTTAACATCCATATAAAGTAAAGCCGTTTTCTCTCGGTTGTAAACACCCCAATGGGATGGGTTAACATACAATTTATCTCTGGACTGGCAACAGGGTCTGTCGATGGTCTTATGATTGTCTATTCTATATACCAACCTTATAACAATGGATACAATTACTTGGCATTTAGAGTTTGTTTATTTTGTTTAACGTCCTATCAACATCCAAGGTCATTTAAGGACGTGTCAGGTTTTGGAGGTGGAGGAAAGCCGGAGTACCCGGAGAAAAACCACCGGTCTACGGTCAGTACCTGGCAACTGCCCCACGTAGGTTTCGAACTCGCAACCCAGAGGTGGAGGGCTAGTGATAAAGTGTCGGGACACCTTAACCACTCGGCCACCGCGGCCCCTTTACATTAAGAGAGGAACACATTTATGTTACATGGATTAATGATACATTATGGGTTTGTATCTTGAGACATTACGAACATGGATATATCAATCAGTCAATCAGTCAATCAATCAATCAATCAATCAATCAATCAATCAATCAATCAATCAATCAATCAAATTTAATCAAGATACCTGATATTTGTTTGCCACGTATTGTATACATCAATAGAGGACATCTAACAGTGTCTTCAGTAATAACAAATATAATTCACGAGTGTGCGGCATGAGTGAAAAATATCAAAATATTAGCGACACGAGTGACGATATATAGTGTTACTGAAAATACTGTTAAATATTCTATTAATCACATTTTCATGATGAAATCTATAGGGACAGATATGAAATTCTCCCTTTGTCGTTTGTAACCAGTGTTTTGATTGATTTCACTAGTGAAAGAAAAATGTCACTTTTATAATATGAATACTTTTCGATATTTCACTGGTAAAAATGTAATAAATTTCCTTTCGTACTAGTAATCTATCGGGGCAGATATAGAATTATCCCTTGCCGTTTGTAAGCAGTGTTTTGATTGTCAAGTCAGAAAAAAGTGATATTTTTCACTATACTTTTATAGAAGGAATAATTTTCGTACGGGTAGGTTCGTTTATTCTGCTAAAATCTTTCAAGGTTATCTGACCTTATCAAAATCATTTTACATGTCTATAATGAGTTTGAACCAAACTCCAGTTCTCATGTTTATCGAATTTGTCATCAAAACACTGTGGCCATGGATGTGAGCTCCCTAACCTGGCACCATATTTCATTAGTCATTGGTATTGTCCAACTTCATGATTTCATGACGTCACGTGATCTAATAATCTGATCCTGTGCACCGATTGACCTCGTTGTCTAGACTCATATCATCTCGATGGAATCTACATTTACGGCTTCTGCTGGTCGTTTTTAACTCAAAATATTGATGTTTATCAAATTATCTATGCTGATATTTCTATTTAAGGGGAGAGGGCGTTGAAGAGACCAGGGTCGATCTGGTGCCATTAAGATTTATTAATGTTGGCCCTGTGTTCTTTTTTGCCATTTCTCTGAAGTCGTTTTGACATATTTTGTCCTTGTTTGTTGACGCTGTGGTATATTTTGTCCTTGTGTGTTGACACTGTGGTGTATTTTGTCCTTGTGTGTTGACGCTGTGGTATATTTTGTCCTTGTGTGTTGACACTGTGGTATATTTTGTCCTTGTGTTTTGACGCTCTAGTATATTTTGTCCTTGTGTGTTGACGCTGTAGTATATTTTGTCCTTGTGTGTTGACGCTGTGGTATATTTTGTCTTTGTGTGTTGACGCTGTAGTATATTTTGTCCTTGTGTGTTGACGCTGTGCTTTCAAAAGATGTGGGTTTGTGAAGACGAAAAGAAAATGTCATCATAGATGTGTTCCCATTATATGGATATTCTACATTGATATAAAAAATATGTGTTCGATGATATGCCTTACGGTTCCGTAGGTACCATCATGTTCTCAAGACGTGAGATAACCCGAATTTGGCCAGTATTTACATGACATGATATTATCCGAATTTGGCCAGTGTTTACATAACATGATATAATCCGAATTTGGCCAGCGTTTACATGATATGATATAATCCGAATTTGGCCAGTATTTACATGACATGACATAATCCGAATTTGGCCAGTGTTTACATGATATGATATAATCCGAATTTGACCGGTATTTACATGACATGATATTATCCGAAATTTGACCACTATTTTTACGACTTGTTGTCAATGAAGCTGAATACCGAACATCTGGTTTTATGATCCGAGTAATTATCTCCCTGTACATCAATATATAATCTACTTTAAGCTACAATTATGGTTTTGTTAATATGTCTGTATTTTTCTTTTTATGAAAAAAAATGTTATGACACTATGAACTATGTTTAACGAAACACTCATGACTAACTCTTGATCATGCAATGCAGTTCTGATGGTGAAATGAAAACTATAAGAATACGATTTAACGATACATCACTAACCCAATGTACTCATAATACAAACGTCCTTGGAGAAGTTCAGCATGTCGTCGACCTTAATAGCTTACGCATTATATTAAGTCGGCCACTAACCTTACACTATATTATTCTCGAGCCAGATGGTGAATGACCTCAATATATTGTCATTAAATTTGCCTGCACCCAATGTGAATCAGTAAATCGTTCACAAACATATTCTATAATCATTTTCGCTATTGATGTTAAGTCAAGCAGAACCTTCGATTTCACTCAGATATCGACATCAAAAAGCAGCATAGGCTTCCAAAATAAAATTATTAAAAAAATACCTGTATTGACAAAATTAAAAAAAAATGACCAGCATGATTTTTTTAAAGTGTAAATATTCTATTTTTAGGCGTTGTCATGTTATTCATGAAAAGGAGAACATGATAAATAAATAAATAAATAAATAAAGATATCTCGTAGAAACGTTCTATGATTGACCTTTATCCGATTTCCATTAGCGATCTTCCACTTGCCCTTTTGACAGTTGATTTGCGCATTGATACCATCATTCTCAGTACACAAAGGTTCAAATGTCGCATGCTATTTGTACGCCATATATGTAGTTACCTATATGAACTCTCATCATCAACATCGAATTATGGCAGCACATTGATAGGTAGGCACGGTTAGCCTGAGGTTAGGTGTCATTTTCCTGGCTTACATGTTTCCAGCGCCGCATCAACTCAAATTACTGTACAACCTACGTACAGTATGATCCAAGCCTCTCTATGTTTTTGCTTATAGATATAATTCTTTATCAAGATAAACTTCATAATCTCCTAATCTTCATTTATTTTTTTCGCAAATCTGCTCAGTTACGCCAACAATTCATAAGACTTGTATGTAATAATCATCTTAAAATAGAAGGTGAAGCATCAAATGCCCAGAAGGTCTAATGCCAATTAATAGTGTCTTTCTTTTATTTGTGTCTAACAGACTCGTTTAGACCCCGTAAGTCGTAGGTGATGTTGTGGTTCTATCCGACATTTTCTTTTCCTTCGGGGCAGCAACCCGTACGTCTGGTCGACCATTGGCTTCTGATACGTGGCCTTGATCGCAAGTTCGCATTTCTTCAAAACAAACCAGTTTGCGCATGCGTGCATGACATATTTTCCATGACTCATTTACATATAGAGTGGAGCACCGCATTAGAAATCCCTCATCATCAGTGGATAATTTCCCGGTTTTAATTGCAATTATGAAAAAAAAAGTTTTACTGTTTTATGTCGGAAGTTAAGTTACTGTTTTATTTTGGAAAGTTGTGTTATTGCTTTATGTAGGAAAGTTCGGTTACTGTTTGATGTGGGAAAGGTAGGCAACTGTTTCATGTGGGAAAGTTAAGTTACTATTCCATGTGGGAAAGTTTGGTTCCTGTTTTATGTGAGAAAGTTTGGTAACTGTTTTATGTGGGAAAGTTGGATTACCGTTTTATGTGGGAAAGTTTTGTAACTGTGTTATGTGGGAAAGTTGGATTACCGTTTTATGTGGGAAAGTATCAGGTTTTCATATCTCGCTACTTCTATAAGGTAATTTCTTAGTCATATCTCAAAAATTGATTTTTAAAATCATATTTAAATATCATGATTAAATTAGGAATTTGTCTCTTTGTTTTCATATCTCGCTGTGTCTATAAGGTGATTTCTTAGTCATATCTCAAAAATGGATTTTTTAAAAATCGTATTTTAATATCATGATTAATTTTGGTTTACATTGAATGTACAATATGTTATCCTTAAATGTGGTTTTATTAAAATTTGATTTGAATCCGATGAATAATGTAGGCTTGTTTTATTATGCAATGCATTTTCCTTAATGTGGTATTATTTAAATTTCATTCATATCAATAGAATAATTGAGGTTATGTGATATAATATCCAATGTGTTGTCCTTCGAATTTACAATACTGTCATAAATATATATATATGATTTGTCATGTAATAATTACGACAGTACAGACAAGTAAATTGTTGAATTTTCAAGGCAATCTGACCCTTTATCAAGACACAGGTAAATTACATACGATCACATATATACATAGATCATGGAACAGTTTGATTAGTAGGTAAACAACGAAAATTATTGTTATGTTTGTGAAAACGATTCCCTCGGTCAATATTTAATTCGCCGAGGGCCTATTTATATATATTATATATATATAAATATATGTAGAATAAAGTTGAAATGTCCATGTGACGGTAAATAATAATAAAATAAAAAGTCAAACACAGATCTGCTGTCTCCCTAGTACTTTCGCGGCTACATCGATATAAAAGTATAACTTAGTATTTTAAGTACCGAACACTGAGAACCAGAAAATTTCAATATATACATATATATACACAGATTAAAAAAATCTATAACCTGAAAGTGATGGAGATCGGGTTATCTCAGTCGAGGGCTAAGATTCTGTTACATAATCCCAACCGAGGCGTTAGCCGAGGATGTTACAGAATCTTAGCCCGAGACTGAGATAAACTTGTCACCGTATATATATAATTTTGTATAATGTTATATAAGTAATTTGATGATTTCATTACATGACCGGACGTTTCAACATATCCGATTACTTTTTCTACTTATTTATTTATTTATTTATTTATTTATTTATTTAAAGGGTTTAACGTCCACTTTTTCTACTACAGTAAGGAAGTGTATTTGTGACTAAGAAGGTTAAGAGAACAGTAAGGAAGTGTATTTGTGACTAAGAAGGTTAAGAGAACAGTAAGGAAGTGTATTTGTGACTGAGAAGGTTAAGAGACTTGTCCCCGTTTTAGGTGCGACTAACTCTGACAGTTAATTGTGTTTACATATTGATTGTAATGTAAACATATCTTTCGCTCAACTCCTCTAGGACACACCCAAGTCACGCTCAATCTCGCGAGACTTGTCCTAGAGTCATTACAAAAGGACAGCTGTAACGTACTTTAACCTATATCAAAATCGACATTAAGACGTCATGATCAGGAATGTTTGCACGTATACGTTCTCCGGGTTTTTATACATAATTAAATATAGCATTAATCATGTCATTGTGTATAAATAATTCTCGCGCTAACCGGATGTATTCAAGGCTATCTACCAGTGTTACGCATGACTACTCTTACATAGTAATCACTTTAATGCGCTGGTCTTGACGTACACTCAGATAATTTATATCCATATACGTAATTTGTTATTTAACTTATTTGGTTTGAATGGGATTTTCTTTTCTAGAGAATCTGATGAAGAACTATCCTGCTAAAAATTTAGGAACCGGAAGTAACATGTTTGGTCATGACTGAAAACTCAGTGAAGTATAGAAACACATTTCGTATTGAGTATCTTTATTGAAAAGTGAAAATATATTTTCCATTTGATTGTCTGTATCAGGAAAATGTATTCTAGTTAACGAAACCGTAATTCTAATAAATTCCAATAAAATAATTTAACAAAACTAGAGTTGAGAAACATACTACACAAATATGCTGATGCATTGAGCATGCTTTTAAATAAAGTTAATAATATTCGCCTCACTACCAAAATTGACCGCTTTAATTACAGCATGGTTTGTTTTACTCAATAGCAAAATGTCTTTGTGACATAAAGCGATCCTTTTATATATATATATATATATATATAAGTCATTGATTCTTATCGGAGTAAATTATTTTTTTTTAATTTACATAATTATTTATCCGATAATTCTATGGTAGCAATAGACATATATATTATATATTGATAAAGGGGCAGATTGCCTCGAAAATTCGCCGTTATTACTACTCGACAAATTATATATATATAGCCAACAGTAAATAGTGTCCTTGTGATGGATATATAGATCGTAATTAGGACATATTATAATGTCGTAATTACGAAATAACTAAGTCGTCATTACGACGTACTAATGCATAACAACAGCACCTGGAGATCTAAAGTGAAAGCGATTGTGCAAAATGTGACGTCATCGTTAACCAGTAATCAGCTTTATATATATATATATATATATATAATACTTGCATCTCGTCAGCTTAAGTAAAGAGACAGACCGAGTACAAACACAAAAACAACATGTTTTGTCTACGTTACTCCTACCACGTAAAAACCGGATTAGCTCGGCGGTGATGAAGTTGTAAACACCAGCTCCTTCCCCAATGACGCTGTAGTTCTAACCACAAGGTCACGAAATGTAGGGGAGTCTCCGTGTTCTTTATGGTATTGGGTATCAATCGTTTTGTTACGTGCGCCAGGTGGCATGCTGCTCTGGAGTGGTTCTTTACAAAGTGATAAGGTAACCTACAAAAGCTAAGTATCAATGATACATAAAAGTATAGGAATGTGGCTCCGATGATTTCAACATTCTGAGAACATTTGGGTTAAAACCACAGTCCTTTAGTGTTGGTATGGTGTCGTTCTGATATGTTAAAGCTCGTCTGATCTGACGGGCAAAGCTCTTGAGTCATTCGGTCAGTCCATCCGTCTCCCGTTCATTATCATTTAAAAAGTATTACTTAATTGTAATCGATTAATACGCAATTACAATTTAATTGATTTTTTTTATTGATTTTTTTTTCATTGAAAGAGTTTAACATCCATATAAAGTAAAGCCGTTTTCTCTCGGTTGTAAACACCCCAATGGGATGGGTTTACATACAATTTATCTCTGGACTGGCAACAGGGTCTGTCGATGGTCTTATGATTGTCTATTCTATATCCCAACCTTATAACAATGGATACAATTACTTGGCATTAAGAGTTTGTTTATTTTGTTTAACGTCCTATCAACATCCAAGGTCATTTAAGGACGTGTCAGGTTTTGGAGGTGGAGGAAAGCCGGAGTACCCGGTCAGTACCTGGCAACTGCCCCACGTAGGTTTCGAACTCGCAACCCAGAGGTGGAGGGCTAGTGATAAAGTGTCGGGACACCTTAACCACTCGGCCACCGCGGCCCCTTTACATTAAGAGAGGAACACATTTATGTTACATGGATTAATGATACATTATGGGTTTGTATCTTGAGACATTGCGAACATGGATATATCAATCAATCAATCAATCAATCAATCAATCAATCAATCAATCAATCAATCAATCAAATTTAATCAAGATACCTGATATTTGTTTGCCACGTATTGTATACATCAATAGAGGACATCTAACAGTGTCTTCAGTAATAACAAATATAATTCACGAGTGTGCGGCATGAGTGAAAAATATCAAAATATTAGCGACACGAGTGACGATATATAGTGTTACTGAAAATACTGTTAAATATTCTATTAATCACATTTTCATGATGAAATCTATAGGGACAGATATGAAATTCTCCCTTTGTCGTTTGTAACCAGTGTTTTGATTGGTCAAATCAAATAAGTGATGTATTTCACTAGTGAAAGAAAAATGTCACTTTTATAGTATGAAAACTTTTCGATATTTCACTGGTAAAAATGTAATAAATTTCCTTTCGTACTAGTAATCTATCGGGGCAGATATAGAACTATGCCTTGCCGTTTGTAAGCAGTGTATTGATTGGTCAAGTCAGAAAAAGTGATATTTTTCACTATACATGTATACCACAATAGGTGTATATAAAATTCCTTACCTACATATCTAGGTATACAGTTTAAAAATATTAAATATAAATATTATTTTAAATTAAAAAAATACCCACATATATAAGCCAGTAAACTGGTGTTAGTGTATATATAATATATATCGTTTGAATTTCACTTATTTGTCCTCTTCCTGGATTTTATGAATTCATTATAGTGAAATCTAATACTGTTTTCTTTTATTATAAATTATGAATGCTTTTTCCCCCCTCTGGTAAAGTGACGTAGAACAATAAAAATCCAATTTATATGTAAATCTCTGAGCTTTGAGGTTATTCACATGCAACTATCTAAGTACATAAGTACTAATGCCAGTTGTTGGTGGTCGCCATAGCAACAGGGAGTGTACAAACAATGTACATTGGTCCCATGCTGGGCGCATTATTCTGTATGACGGAAAGCGCGCGCGTGTGCGTCCTTGTGACCGAAATTTTGTATACATGACCGTAGCCTATTAATATCAACTATCGTCTACGAGATCTCTTGAAGGTGGATATATTGTACTGTGTAAATGTTTTCATGCGTACGTATACAAAAGACACGTGACAATGTAAACCAAATCCTCTACGCGCTTCGCTCTAACGAATATGTAGGTTGAGCCGAGTTAATTCAAGGCCTCCGAGTTACCCGAATTACTGGGCGTAAGGTAATCTTTTGTTCACAACGCCGAATATAGAACATACATGAACTCGGTGTTCTACTTAAATGTCTTTTTTTTTCGGCGAGTGTTTGGTCGGAGTCGACATTGACTACATTTAAATGAAGAAATATTAACATTTTGGGAGCACGGCTAGATTTTAAACAACAATAAATACTTAGAAATGTATTTGGGGCATATAGCAATAACATGAATGGGCTTGGTATTTTACTGTCACACTGAAAAGAAAATCAAGGGCCAGGATTACCATCAAAGCATACGAGTACATAATGTCACAGATTTTGAATTAACATCAAATATAGTTGATATGTTTATTTCCTCCAAGAAACCCCATCAGATATTCATATCACAGTCGATATTTTCTGGTAGGGATGTATTGAAATGTAAATAGCTTGAAATATATGAAACTACAAGATGTGAACGGTTTAAAGAAACTTGCAATAATTTGCATGTATCATGTCTGCGAATTCAATTTTGACATTAAGTTAAATTTCTTTTATTTATTAACATTCGTAAAATAGATTTTAAAAATTATCCATCAAATAATATTGATATGAAACTACAAAGAGAAGTACTGACATGATAACGAAATCATAGTTCGAAGCCTAAAATAGATCATACGTTGGCAAAACATAAACATGAATATAGATCTGCATGGGAAAGCACAAGGGGGACAAGACCAGGCGTTCCGATAGAATAAGCGTCTTCTGCCTTATCGACGACACCCATCACACAAATCTAGGTCACGACGACACTCGTCATACAAATTTTGGTCACGACGACACCCGACATACTTTGGTTTGTTTTGTTTAACGTCCTATTAACAGCCAGGGCCATTTAAGGACGTGCCAGGTTTTGGAGTTGGAGGAAAGCCGGAGTACCCGGAGAAAAACTACCGACCTACGGTCAG
This sequence comes from Pecten maximus, assembly GCF_902652985.1. NCBI lineage: Eukaryota > Metazoa > Mollusca > Bivalvia > Pectinida > Pectinidae > Pecten > Pecten maximus. Next base: position 35,017,192 of record NC_047030.1, on the reverse strand, counting down.
TACCTGGCAACTGTCCCACGTGGGTTTCGAACTCGCAGCCCAGAGGTGGAAGGCTAGTGATAAAATGTCGGGACACCTTAATCACTCGGCCACCACGGCCCCCACCCGCCATACAAATCTACGTCACGACGACACCCGCCATACAAATCTAGGTCACGACGACACCCACCATATAAATCTAGGTCACGACGACACCCGCCATACAAATCTAGGTCACGACGACACCCACCATACAAATCTAGGTCACCACGACACCCACCACATAAATATAGGTCACCACGACACCCACCATACAAATCTAGGTCATATCTTGGTTAAGTCTCAATCTCATATTAAGAGCTAGGATGGAAACAACGAAACCACTTTGCAAAGAACACGTCTGACTTTAAATAACAAAGGATGGAATATTTCCAAATGTGATTATGGTGTTGAACAGAAGACTTTGTCATGATCTTCAAATCTAGAGGGTGATGCACCCTTGTTTCTTTACCTGAACAATCTGTACGGATTCTAAAAAAAATCTTCTAGATTTCCATAAATTTATTCCATAGCATCACTAACGACTTCTAAGAAGAAAAAATACCTGCATGGTACATTACTTCAGTCATTATTCAATATGAACTATTACTTAACATATATTTAAATATATGTTTTTACATTTACATTTTGGACCTTTCCCACATTACGAGCTAGCACTAACGTGAATAATGATGTGTAATGTATTTACCACTAAGAATTTCCTTGAGTGAGATTACACAAATTCCAAATTATGAGCTCCATAAAGAATATGTTAGATTTCCTTATATTAACTCTCTGATGTGTGTTCGTCCTCTTAGCCAAAATGGTGTATATGACTTTTATGTGGCACTAATATTTTGTATTCATGTTTTTTAAAATTATGCTTAATAAAGAAATTTTTATTGAAAATTTATACCTGTAAAATCTCTGAAGAAAGCTATATGTGCAATAACTTGTACCCAATCAACTGAAAAACTCATCGGCTCGAAAGGAGAAGATGTAGGTCAGAATGATGTCGACATGGTCACGTGATGGACTTATGCGTACTGAGGATTGAACTTAGAGCACTATCGGCCAGAACTCCATCATACATATACATATAATACTTATATATACATACGAATGTAGAGTAAATTGGATCGAATCCTTCCGGCCATACTTCGGTAATTAATAGCTTTGAATATTAACGATACACGGACTCGTTTTAAGATTTACATGTCGTACTAAACTCTTTACGAGTCTTCTGAAATATATGACATTCAGTACGTTGTGACGTTAGTCGTTTTCCTCACTTTTCATTTTAATTAGTGAATCCGGAATTTTATTAGCCCGAATCTTAATTGGTCGAAATTTATAGACTACTTAAACATTGAACCAAGTCTCGCTCAATGAAATGCTTCAATTTCGACGATAGGATTTGCATGTTACAAGCTGTATCCAATTAATGATTGTTTACATGATTTTGTAGGAAAATTGTCACTTTTCCAGTCGGCTTGTTAAAAAATGACAATACTTGTCCAGACTTGATTTACATATCTTGTCACCGGCTAGTGCTGAGCATCGCAGATTTTGATAGTGTTATATCTTAATGAACACACGGTTGTCGACAAGTATGCAAGATTATTTTTCTTGGAATTTATTTCCATATATAAGATAAAAAGATATATAAAGGTATTTACACGCATGCGCATACATACTTTTCTAAAAATAAAACATTCAACGCGATTGTCCTTCACCTAAATTATGTCTTTGTCACGTGATGTTGACATTTAATGGATGGATGTCGACCATAATTACACTTTAATAATTAAAGAGTAATATGGAATACCTTCAATGATGCCAGCTCACTTTAAATGAAACATTCTATTTATAGTAATTCATAACCTCAGGAGAAACGTGACAAAATCCCCCGTCCATACAATTAGTACACATAAGTCAGACCGTGACCTCACGACAGTACATGTATGTTGGCTTTACATAAAAGGATGTCCATTGTCATAAAACGATGACACAACTAATGCGTGATTTCATATGCAAAAGTTTGTTTCCATTTATAGATCGAACAGGTATAACCGAAACAGTGTGATAGTCACAAGGTTTTAGCATCGGGCTTTTTTACATTTTAAACTTTCTTTAGTGCAAAGGTCATTTGAAAAAAAACCCGGTTTATTTAAACAGAATTAAAAATTCAATATAGCAATATATACTACATATAATGTAATTGTCAAGTAGTAATAACGACAGTACAGACAAGTAAATTGTCGAATTTTCGAGGCAATCTGTCCCTTTATCAAGACACAGGTAAATTACATACGATCACATATAGACATAGAACATGGGACAGTCACACAAGTATAATATATGTACTGTAGATACATATATACTTGGGTATAATATAGTAACATATATACATAGGTATAACAAAATCACATATTTCTAGTTTCTGTTAAAACACAAACATATGATTATTTATACATTTGTACATAGTAAACATTCCTTTGTCTGTGCCATTGTTACCTATATAGATGTATAAGCACAGCTGCACCTACCTAATGTTGCGTTGTATGACAAAACAAAATTTTAATACTATGACTCATTTGAAAAAATATGAGTGCGCCAAGGTTAAGAAAGACAACCATATATACGTGTAAACTTGTTATCGCCATTCCTTTGTTATAGATGTGAGGGAGATTTGTTCAATGTTTAAAATGCCGTAGACCATTGTTATAAACAAAATAAAGAAGTTCGGCGTTAATGGGTATCAATTAGTACTTTTGATAACACATTGCTCAATTGTGAACAATACATTTTAATTAGGAATTTCGTTTAAATGTTAATTTCAATCCATTAAATGTTAAGGTATCGTTAGAGAAGTATGAATCCATTTTCTTCTGACAAATGTGGGTTCGAAATAATACTTCGATATATACCTCGTACTCATATGGGTTCAAGCTTGGATCTCGATTTTATTCAAATATTTACAATCGGATTCACATTGCTATAGGTTCATACCAGCCTAAATGTAGGACATGGGAGAACACACCATACTCTTTGTAACACACCTATATAGCTAACCTACATACGTATTGTTTGGGTAAGTCACGTGACAAAACACAGATTACGCTATCGCGACACCGACGGGGAGCGCCAACAACTCGTCCAAGGCTGTGTGTACAATGCTTATGTCAATATCGTGAAGGCTAACACGGTCATATTCTACAGCAGGTTGATATATAGATCGTATGTCCAGTATTCAGGCAGATACATGTTCAAACTAAAGTTTTACCATCCACGTGCTGTAATATATTAATGTATACTTTGATATACTTTTTCTTTTCTGATATCTAAATTAATTATATATCTAGTCTGAAAGCATATTCATAATAAATAATTATATTTCTGATTTAAATACTTCTCATATCTAATTCAATAATATATTTTTTATAGCGATTTTGGCCTTCTACAATGTGCGTATGTTCCATCCTCGTTGCATTGAAGAATATAAGAAAGTGATTTAATGAAACAATACCCCATAACACAGAATATCCCCCATTGACATAATTAATATCAACAGATTTCTTCCTTGAAATTAAAAGGAAAATCAACAAATCAGTTTTTGTCGTTAAGAGCAAAACATGAAAATTAAAAAGATCTACTCTTGACTCACTGCATGAAGATGTATACGGAATATTTAACAATATGGTTTGTATATTATAATGTACTAATAAAGCACGCCACATGACTATGGTTGTACAGTGTGTATATATAAATGGCGTTATCGCGGTGACCTGTGTCCTGTTGTATATATATCCTTGTGACCTTCGCCTCCTTAATTTAGTCGCACACCATAAGTGAATGAAGTGATCCTGATGACAACAAACAAATACTCACGACGAATGTAGGACAGGGTCTCACCGTAAACAAATGTATATATTTACATTCTCAGTAATTAGCAACAATTAGAGCTAAATTTAACGATAGTTTAAATCAATTAAAAGTTAACAATAACAGATATTTATAGACATAAACAATAAAAGTAATATGAATGACTGAAGATAAAGAATTGTTCGAAAGCAGGAACGCAAGAAATGCGGACAAAATGTTCTCCTGACTAAATCACAATGCATATACCTTTGCTTAATCAGTCTTATTTAGTTGTCTTTTAAAACTCCTTGAATATTCTAAAGGTTATTCTTTATTGAAGTTTCTTTGAATTTCTAATATTTTTTTTTTGTGAATGGCCACATAATTGTCAGTAAGGTAAGAAATGGAGACTATTTAAAGTAGGTGAGGCGTAGCCTACATTCTCGTATCTTGGTAAGCTACGTACAGTATACATAAATCATAACTAGGTCACCTGTTTCATAAGATCAGTTTGTTTGTCCATATCATAAAAACCCAAGGTCGTGTTCATCAAATATCTGCAATATTTAACGTGCCCTACCTAGGATAAACTATGCATCTGATATCTGTGTTTACATACTTTTGTTTCGTGCAAGCCTTTAAGCGCCTGACTAAATGTATACATATGCATATGTTTATGCGTTGAGCTTGGTCATCAATCAACTTGCAATGAATTTTAGCCTCGCACAATCTCTAAATCAAAACGCATGCGATTTAAAATGTCAACAAGCAATATAGCTTTTATTAAGCATAAACTATTTTAGTATCCACTTCTTTAAAGAACCTTTTTTTTCAAATGCTTAATTACAATACATAGAGACAACGGCGTTAGTTACCATGATGTAGCCTATTGTCCGTGCACGCAGCAATTGAGGTGAGCATATACACGTGAAGCATTGTTTTCCATGCCTACTGTTAGATGTAATGGTATTGTAATGTAGTGTGTACATGTATTGGAATAAAATGTTGTTCAAACTAGGCATATGAACAATTGAAAACATTGAAATCCTTTGAAATCATTCATTTTTTTCTAGAATATTTAGCACTGGATTTTCAATATTTTCAACTAGGTATTATAAAACTAGCGAAAAATTAAAAAAAAAAAAAAAAAAATCCCATAAAACAGAAGGGAATGCAAAGTTATTAACATGGCAGATATTTTCCTTTTTTTTTTCATTTTTTTTTTTACTTGTTCTATCTGTAGGTGCTTCTACTTACGTTAGTACTTCCCAGACGGATAACTTGAAAACTTGTTAACGATTATTGATTTTTTTTCTCTTAATTATGTCATTGGGTAACCAATAGATACCTACACACCTCTTGGTCTCCTGTCAATCACTAATCACGTTACACATCGGTCCGATAGCAAATAATACAACTTCCGCTTAACATACGTTAGACATCTCGACAGATTTTTTAGGAGAAAGGGTAGACTTAAGTGGTACTTGTCTAGAGCTATTCACTGTGATACTTCATACTCTGGCCTTGATTTAGTCGGTTACATAAAGGATGTAGAACAAAAAAATCCTTTAGCGGATACATTAATACACTTAGGTCACAGTGCCTCGGTATAGCGTTCATATGCAAATCACACTCGCATTAAGATTGACAGTTTTAAGAGTCATAGATAAGTCTGAACCGTATTCCTATTAAAATTCAGAGAAGTATTTATTTATAACTATGTACGACATTTATCATATGCCGTTGTAAATTTCAGAAATATGCTTTGTCCCCAAAGGCAACATTTTAATATTATCATGGCCTCATAGGAAAACAGTTATTCCTGTCACAACACCATCAAAAGTATCTGAAAAACAAACCCAAATGGACTTGAATAAGAGCCTATTCGACAAGGTGGTCATAATTCTTAAGAGTTGAAATACGGTTGTTTTTCTGTGGAATGTTCTGAAACTACAAGATCACGTGCAAGTGTAAATAAAAATGTAAATAACAAAACACATAAATCTTTATTCTGATCAATGCGTAGTTTAATGACATAGGTTATTCAAGAATATGTTTTAGAAATTACATTCATTTTGTCGCTACATCAATCACCAGATTGGAGTTACCCATTATAGTTCATTTAATACAATTAATATGTTATTATCGGCGGAACACACGACGCTGCCTCCCTTAGGCGGTTACATCGTTTATAGCTGCCGTATAGCTTCCAGGCCAAGGCTAGATCTCAATCGTTATGCAGCTGGTGCTTGTTTTCATCCAGAAATGTAACGTTCTTCTTCAGTAATAAATATGACCTTGGACTTGTCTACATCAGACAAAGGGCTCATCGTGTTATGCTTAGATATGTCAGCCAAGATTTACATCATATAGGGCATTTGAATGCAAATACATGCCTAATGCATGAATTTTTGTAAGTATGCATGCTTCTGACATTTATACGCCTGAACTTAAATCAATAATAGACATCGCCTCGTGATAGTCTGATCTAGTTAAATTCTAGCACTTTCATTAGCCGTATTCTTTAGAAACATTGCGGGAATATTGAGGACAATGATGGTAGCTATCCTAGGCTGCGATCTCAGAAATCAGATGTGTACTGCGAAGAACACAATTAATGCTAAAAGTCACCTTGAAAGTGACGGCGTCGTGTCCTTATATATAATGATTGTTAAAAGAACGAAGGACCTTTCTTTTCATTAAATCCCCTGTCATCGTGTGTCTGGAGCGGAATGCTGGCCCGCTAGATCGACTCTTACGATCAATACGTTTGACTGCGTCTGTCCCCAGACAAGTGCCGAGATTCCGCCTGATGGTGACGTACACACATTAAAACATAGACTTTTATTTGTATTGAAGAGTATTTACACAATATATGATATAACCAAAACTTCTTGGGGAATTGTCCATTTGTTTTTACATTCCTCAAGAAAATGTTACTCATTTTCCATCATTATTTGCAGAAATGATTTATGATAAATTCACAGGTACAACAATGAACTGTTGGATACCAATTGCGGAGAGATTTGCTTGAAGATATATAGATTTTCAAGGTAAGTTCTATGTGTATATTATATTGACGTCATCACACGGCTTATCTAGGTCAGTTGTATCCAGGAACGATTTGGTATTGTATAAAACAATCGATCTTTAATGTAAATCATATGTAAATATTATTTTGATGATGTGAATACAACTTTTACTAGAACAACTATAACCTACGGACGAGATTCTACATTTGGGAGTTGGATACATTTGACCATGTGGTTTTGAGAATAGGTCGATTAATTTAATTCGAACAAATTTGGTATTCATTAATCCCAGCATACTTCTTGGAAATATCATGACTCTTGACATGTTGGCTATTCAGGAAAAGAGGCAGGTTTGACCAATATGACTCTGTGGTTGAATTGCCGCAAGATGGACGGATGCCAGACAGCAATCACAGAATACCCTAAATAGGCTTTCAGTATTCGAGCTTCCAAAGGAAAAAACAAACAAACAAACAAACAAAAAATAGAAAATACAGACGACCAAAATGTCAATAGATTGTATCAGGGTCTCTTGAAAATTGAAAGGAAAAATCAAAAATCGTATTTCTTGTATGATGAGGTCCTCGCCTATATAACAAAGAGCTCTGTTTTGAAAATGTCTAGTTACCAAAGTAAGAACCGTGGAGAACTGTGGAAGTGACGAAAATCATACACACGGATATCAGTTATAGCAACGTTGGTGCCAGCACACTTATTTTACATATTTATTTACAGCATGACATGTTTTGTTTTCTAATAATATTAACAACACCACAAACAATGTTTACAAAACCATCAAAACTAATCTAAAATATAAAAAAAAACCCACACATCAAAAATGCGTATGAAGCATTAAAAACCCACTAGAAATATTTTTGAAAAATCTTTGTATACCCCCCCCCCCCCCCCCCCCCCAAAAAAAAGTACAGGAAAAAATGGGGGGAAAAAAGAAAGAAAGAAAAGAGAAAAAAAACGAAAGAAAGAAAAAAAAAAGAGAAAATATATATAGAAAACATATCTAAAGAGATATAAGATATTTCGGAAGTGAGAGTAATTTCAATCTTACATCCGGTATATATATAATGATTTATATGCATTCACAAAGGGCATTGACTAATCAACTAATGGCTTCTGATAAGAAAATTAAAAAAAAAAAAAAAAAATACACAAAGACTCTTTTGAAATAATAACAATTTCTAAGGTATATGAAGTTATTGTGTATCAGGTGAAATGTTTCATAATCGAGATATCGATTATCGTGTTGTGAAGGTTAGCCGAGATGATCAGTAGATACCAGATACTGAAGTGGAATATTGTATCATGGTGATATGATCGGCTTCATCTGTGGAGTCACGAGGTCCTCTAAGATCTAATAAGCAGCAATTTTGTCTGATAGAATTGTATAAGATTATATCATGGTTAAAAGTGCAAACTGGAGTGCTTCAGGGAGAAAAGTTCACCAATGCAATTTTCTCGTTATGGCATCGATTGCAGATAACATAGCACAGAGCTTTAAAAAGTACACACGAACCGCCTCTCGTTTGAAATAACCATTTCATCATTGCGTTACTAACATCATAGAGTTTGGCTTATTGATTTCAATGCCAAACCTGAGTTTTACCAATCTTTGTAATTTATACGGTTACGTTTGCTGACTTCAAAAGACTGGTTACATTATACTTATCTTGACGATATGAAAACATATATGTAACGGAAAGTAATAAAATTTAGATTTATTTCACGACATGATATATTTTACTGGGCGGTGAATTATAAAAAGAACTGGTTTTATTAATGGCATGATAAAAGGCTATACACAAGTACCTGTTAAAGTGCTTTCTGATGGGAAGTTGTAATTTCATGGCAGCAAAATATAGCCATTTAGATTGTACACGGTTGTCCTTAATTCTACATGTCTGTCTGTAGGCCTAACCCAATAAAACGTGAATACTGACATATTCTCCGATAGTTAAAATAAATGATTTTAGAATAGGTATTTTATTTCCCGTGAAAAAAGGGTCTGTTTTTGTGTAAAGTTTGCATTAGCATCAAAAAGTAAATGTGATTTCACTTAATGCTTTAAATAATTCACATATTATACAGGTTTTGTGAGCAGTAAAGTAAATGCTATAAAATTGTTAATAGAAGAAGTTTAAATCTGTAAATCTCGGGCATCAGAAAATAATTTTAAAAGGAGAGCTTACAACTAAGCTATACCATGAATGTGATGATTTCATTTTCTCTAATTATCAATTTTCCATTTCTAGATTGTAACGTCCCTGTTTCCCCAGTCTTCCATGTATACATGTCCTAGCTGATTCAAGGACTTGTTGCCATTATCACGATTTCTGGGACAGCGCTGGACCTTCTTGTACTTTTTCGTGTTTTGTCATATTAAATCTTAAATTTCCTGTTATACTGATCACCGTTGTTTATTTTTCTGAACAACAGAAGACGCCTACACTTCAGAAGCACCTGGTATCATATCCCTGCATTTTTTCATTTTTTTAAATGCAAATCAATATTTTGTATGAATTTTGCCCTCGTTTTATTGAGTTAGAAAATACCGTTTAGTTATCATGTGGGTACTTTCTGTTGCTACAAATTAAGACTCAGGAATCTCAGGTCTGATACAGGCTGAAGGCAGTATTCTAAAGGTTTTGCAATCTTTTTGAGTCACCTTAGATGAAGGATCTTATAAAAGGTACATGTAACACAACACCTGCTGTCTCTGATAGTTACTATTTTAAATGATGTACTAAAATTATAATATTCTAAGCCCATTTTGTTACACGTTCTAGAGAATGTCTCCTTTAAGTTTGCATTTTGTAATATATACTGTATATGCTCATGAATGAATATGAAATTGCATCACAGCTTTTTCGTCCTCAAAGAATTCATCAAAGATACTATATAAACCTTCATTTACGAAGAAGCGTAAATCAATGAATTGAGTGCCCCATGTAAGTTAATAGATAACCCTAATTAACATGATTTTATACCTATCCATCTTAACCTTTTTAAATTACACAAAAATTCTTATTTGCATATATGTAAATTAAGGAAGCGCTGTCAACGAGATTATGGACACATCTTTTTTTAGTAATTAAGACAACAGAGGTTAGTGAACTATGCTGACATGGACATTTAAGTTTATTTGCGTAATCGTGAAAATTATATATTAATTTATATGTGAATATTTGTAAAACACCCTGACTTGAGGTCATTACATTTCTAAAATAGACCCTGTTAAAATATACCCTGTTAAATATAGACCATGTTAAAGATATACCCTGTTAAAATAGACCCTGTTAAAATATACCCTGTTAAATATAGACCCTGTTAAAATATACCCTGTTAAATATAGACCACGTTAAAGATATACCCTGTTAAAATATACCCTGTCAAAATATACCCTGTTAAATATAGACCCTGTTAAAATATACCCTGTTAAATATAGACCACGTTAAAGATATACCCTGTTAAAATATACCCTGTCAAAATATACCCTGTTAAATATAGACCCTGTTAAATATAGACCCTGTTAAATATAGACCCTGTTAAAATATACCCTGTTAAAATATACCCTGTAAAATATAGACCCTGTTAAAATATACCCTGTTAAAATAGACCCTGTTAAAATATACCCTGTTAAAATATACCCTGTTAAAATAGACCCTGTTAAAATATACCCTGTTAAAATAGACCCTGTTAAAATATACACTGTTAAAATATACCCTGTCAAAATATACCCTGTTAAATATAGACCCTGTTAAAATATACCCTGTTAAATATAGACCACGTTAAAGATATACACTGTTAAAATAGACCGTTAAAATATACACTGTTAAAATATACACTGTTGAAATATTCCCTGTTAAAATATACCCAGTAAAATACGCATTGCTGAATATATAACTTACCCTCACAAATTCGTTCCGTAGTCAGAATCCTTCTCAATTCAGTATTGTGCCATGAATTCGATTATGAAACAATAGTGATAACAAAGGGTTCCCATTGTTATATAATACGGACAATGAATCTCATTGTTAGGGACACGATAAAAGCGATTCAACCAAAATGAATGTTACAGTCTAAAAATGAGATTAATATTGATTGTCTTAAAGTAGTGTGTTATATTACATAGCTTACTGTAACCAAACAGAACAACAAATTAATCATCTTAAAACATCTTATTACGATATACATGGGTATGAACACAATGTAACCCGAAAAAATAAATACGGTGAAAGACGTTTATATGCCAAGTGTGTGAAATGTTAAGCTATTTATAGATACAAATACTTGAGCGAGTTTACTGTCAGACATTCCGATTGGGTTTATGTAAATAGCTTTCTTGGGTAAGTCACATAGTTTTGTCACAGAGGTCAAATAGGTCAATAGGTCAAGGTGTAACCCTATATCACGTTACTGAGGTGTGCAAATGTTTACACCTTGATCTTTTCGTACTCTGCTCCTGTAATATGTCATAAATCTTTATGTCATATATCAGTGCTAACATCTGTTGCTATTTTTACTATCGCATGTGTTTATACATTGTTGTTGACTGTGGAATTTATCATAGCGCCAGCTACATTTGTTCATGTTACATGACGAAATATGCTATTAATAATCTATAAATATATTAATATTCAATAATTCATAAAAAGGATATAAGAATGATTCAGCGTTTATTACTTGTAAATTCAATATTTCTTTGCATGTATATTTACTTTTTCTTTATAGAGGATTGTTGAATTAGTTAATACGTCCTGTTATATAATAAAGTATGTAATATGTTAATATCAATAAATTAATTTTAATAACACCATGAATGGATGGAATGTCCTCTAATATCTAATTCAGGGCATGTTTCTATGAAAATAATTCTATTTTCTTCATTCTTGATTCGCCATCCCACCAGATACAAGTTTTCTTGATGCATGATGAATTATTTAAAATGTTACGATCAATTAAAATAATCAATAGATAATTTTAGAATATAAATACTCATGCCAACTTTACTTTGATAATGTAAGTTAGTATTGATAACTAATAAATGTATTGCTATTTATTGCAATTTTTTGCAATTGAACTATAGAAATTTATCAAACTGATCAAACTTATACTTTCACTGCAGCGATGAGCAGTGCAAATATAAGATTTTGCAGTGAAAATATAAGTTTTTTTGTTTGTGACCAACCACAGCGAACCTTCGTATTCACTTCATTGAAACTTGCCGATTTTCCCAATCGAAGCGAAATAGATAAGTGTGTTATTTTGCTGTATTTTATTGAATATTCAGACGAGTTTTTGACAAAAAACTCACTAGACGTTAACTTTTCATGACTGAGATTTTCCGATAGCAGCAGAAAAATGGCGCCGTCAAGTTGACGTTGAGTAACGTCACAAAGAGATGATGTCATAAATTCATGCACTTTTTGACACTTTTAATTTTTCGATGTTTTTGATATAAAATGCAAAAACAAGAAAAAATTATATTTTTCCTTTTTCATTCTATGAAATAATTCGATATTTTTCACTCATGAAAAAACATTCAATACCGAAAAAAATAATAAATCGTACCGAAAGCATTCAATATCCTCTTCAATATAAGAGGGGTTTTGTATAATATATATCATATATAATATATACGCCCTAACATGTCACGAAAGGTCGTGTTTAGTCATATTCAAAATGTACTTGACATGTCTTGAGAATGTTAATTTGTATTGTGAAAAAGATAAAGTATATCGTCTCTAGCAATATATATTTTTTAAATTGATGTAATGGATGAGCAAAGTCAAAAAAGTTAAATCTTCATTTTAAATATATTTGATTGATGTGCGATTCGTTAATGTACAGTAGGACAGCGACCTTTCTATTCGGGGTTCTGAAATTCACGGAATGTTTAAAACAGATTTTTATTCGTAAGTAGTAAATTTAAAATATATAATGTAACGACAACTCGCTGATTTACACCCGTCTCTATACATACAATGTTGGAATATCGCCAAGATAATGCAATATTTCATTTCACAGTTCAAGTACATCGCGAATGATCACATGCAGACATAACGTTTGTTTTTAATAATTTGTCTGATAAAAGGACAGATTCCTTCGACAATTAGACACTTAACTTGTCTGTACGGTCGTCTACACGAGAAATTATATATATATAAATGTATAAATGTATAAATATACAATAGATATATTGGGCAGCAGGTCACAGATTCTGTTCATTGTTATATTAAAGTTAAATGGAATTGGATTACAAAAATATTCCTCGTTCACAAGAATAGCTAAAAAAAACTAGAACATATGAATATTCGTTATCAAACAACAAGGTCATTTGTCTCATCGATACAATGTTAATATATGTTTTAAATTATCAGAAAAAAAAAAAAAAAAAAAAATATTTACTGCAAGGCCTTTCTGTCTTTTGCGGTTTCTTTATCAAATTGTATATATATTACATCTAGAAACATATCATATTTGCAATGAAGTACATCATAAATATATATGTAAGGTACATTATGACAACGAATGTGAACGACCTGCTGGTGATTTGATTTGTGATCATAAGTTGTGACTGACCTTTCATGTAAATGGTGGAACAAACAATAAACAAACACATAACTATTCCCCGCCGTGCTCCCGTCCGTGGTGTCAGATACCTAGCTGGCCGGTGACCTTGGGTACCGTAAGTCGGACAGCTGTAAGGTTACCGCTAGACAAATCAATGCCCTAGAGGTTGCTGGTACTGAAGCATCGCTGCCAATTATGACTAATCGGATTTCATAAAGAAACGGTCTTGTTTTAATCAATACGATGACAAGCTTCAATAATATTGAAAACATTCTAAATCCAGTTTTTAATTATATTTTTTTCTCTGCACGTGCCTTAGGTGATTTTACAGATAAAATTCAAACCAAAAATAGATCACACGGTTGGAATACCTAAAAGCAAGCAATTGATATTGGGCAACAGGTCACAGATTCTATTCAAGGTTCTCTTAAAGTTTAATGGAATTGGATTACAAAAATATTCCTCGTTCAAAAGAATAGCTAAAAAACTAGAACAAATGAATATTCGTTATCAAACAACAAGGTCATTTGTCTCATCGATATTTGATATCATATCGTTTAGTTAACTACATATGAATATATAAATATATAAATAGAATTGTTGGTGGTGCTGAGGTAATAGTAACTTACACTTTAAATGTATGCGGTGGTAAAGTGTTGTCTATGCAGTTTATAGTATGTTTATATCATTACTTCTCGGTAAATGACCCATCAAACAATCGTTAGCTCAAAAAAAGTAATATCTAGTAGCTGCGGGCAGAATATATAGAAGACCACACAGTCAAGCGTACTATTGTTAGCAGAATTAAGAAGGTCAGTCATCCTGGCGGGTTGATAAATTTGCACAGCTAAAGAATAAAGTACATTTCCACTTTAACGGTTTCCCGTGAGCACACAGGCTTTTTTCTCTCTCTTGTTATCGATTTTTAGGCCATAAATTTCCTCGTGTTACTGATTAAAAGCAATAAACCGTAAATCACTCCGCCGCTTGCAAAGTATTGATCGAGCAGAAATAGCATCTAATAGAGGCTGCGGAATAAATTGGGTCACCTTGTATTTCTGTTAGTGCACCGCAAGCGCTCCGGGTCGCTGTACTATTCAAGGACAAGATGGCGGCGAGCTGGGGATGCTGGGTCGGCAGCGGGAAATAGCAGACGATATATTTATACATCACGCAGACCAGGCTACTCACAGGAAGCAAAGCATCGATATGGCTATAAACGCAGGAAAAACAAATTACGCAAAGCAGAAGTAGTCAGATTTAATTTCTCAAATGATGTTTGATGGTAGCGCTGCTTCGTGTTAATGTATGCAATTATCCTTACTCAAGGATACTGGCATCACAAACACAAATCGACACAAAGAGTTATGAGGCTCTGTAGAGGCAGCGTGTACTTGGTGAAGGGAGTAAAAGTACAAGAAAACAGATACATCATAATTATGGCTGACACGAGCAGAGGCAGTGTTGGAGAAGTAGAGGGAATACAAAATCCTCATCGTTATTGGATTTATAAAGACCTTGGAAATGAGTGGGTATCGCGTGCACTTTTCCACAATGCAGTAAAATTTAACGACGATGGTAAAGTCACACAATTGGAACGGGACTCATTCCATTGTCGGAATAAAAACTATCGACTAGTAAAAGGTCCTTGAAGAGCAACTGCAAAGCAATTTTGACGTTATTGCCAGTTCATGCGTTCCAGAGGTGAAATAAAAGCATTGTTTGAATGTCGAGTGACATAAAAAAGGACAAAGCCAATGTGGCCTTGACGCCAGAAAAAGTTGTCGAATAACAGTTTACTGGAGAAATCACATTGTTTTATAGGCATTAACAAGATTAACTTTTACAATTTAAATCGCAAACAAGTTACTTACTAGAATTTCATCATTGCAGTAATTTCACGTTGAAATGATAGAACTGTCCCCATAGATTGTCAATAATTGTAAAGAACTTTGTCGATGTTTTGGGTTTTTATTGTTTAGCGCACATAAACAATGACACTCCTTTTACACTGCAACTAGATAGAGTCATAATTTTAGAAATAAATTTGATTAAATAATGAAAAACTGGCTTTTTGTGAATCACCTCAATCCTATCTTTAGCCACAAGTGTAAACAAAGATAGGACCATTAAAAATATATACGTTGTAACGCTGTCATGGCAAATCTATTAGGCACTTAGTTATCAAGAGAAGTAGAAAGATGGCAACAACATCATTTCACAAGACAACGAATGGAAGTTGATGTTGATACCGTACCGAATAAATAAGGATAGATAGAACAAAAATTTAAAGAAGAAGCTTTGAATGACTAACGAGAGAAAGAATAAGAAACGAAAGAAAAGAATAAGGATTAAAAGAATAGGGATTAAAAGACTAACGAGAGAAAGAATAAGTATTCAAAGAAAAAGGATTGAAAAAAAGGTTGAAAGAATAAGGATTGAAAGAATAAGAATAGGAAAAATAGGGATTGAAAGACTAACGAGAGAAAGAATAAGAATAGGAAAAATAGGGATTGAAAGACTAACGAGAGAAAGAATAAGGATTGAAAGAAAAAGGACTAAAAGAAAAAAGATTGAAAGAATAAGAATTGAAAGAATAAGAATTGAAAGAAAAAAGATTGAAAGAATAAGAATTGAAAAACTGACGAGAGAAAGAATAAGGAGAGAAATAATAAGAAACGAAAGAAAAGGATATGGATTGAAAGAATAAGAATTGAACGAATAAGGATTGAAAGAATAAGGATTGAGAAAGAAGGATATAACGAATAAGGATTGAAAGGAAAAGAATTGAAAGACTAAGAAACGAAAGGGGAACAATGAGGATTGAATGAATAAGGACAGAAAGAATAAGGAATTAAAATTAATTTGATTAAAACATTCAATGCAATTCGAATTATATTTCAAATTAGTAGGTTTTTTCTTCCTTACATGGTAAATAGTTAATAATCAAAATGATACCATGATAAGGCTAAAAGGATTGCAAACCGTCCTCCAAGGAATCGTCGGTGATAATATTGATATAATGTATGGAAATTACTGGAATGTAAAAGAGGGAATGGTATCATACACGATAATTTTATAAAGTTCATATCACATTTTGAAAATATCATTGAATGTTTAAATGAACTTGAAATACATTAATTCGAAAGTCTTTCAGACAGCATAACTGCCCAACAACGAGCTTTAATCACAATATGTTTTGGAGACGTATGCTGAAGTGTTACTTTCCTTACTGAGTATTGACTCTATCTACTTCCGAGTTCATAGACTTATTTAATAATGAGTGAAGTTTTAGGCCACAGTAAAAGTCATTTATGTCAAATCATGAGATCAATTGCAAATTATAAAAATGTATGAATTACGGTTCCTATTCCAGATTTCGGCTTTCTTTTTATGTATTTGGAATTATGTTTTTGTCACCTGTCATACATACTTCATGCCCTTCACTGACGAGTCCTGGAAGGAAGAAACAGCTGTATATGTCCCAAACATCACTGACGAGTCCTAGAAGGAAGAAACAGATATGATACAGTAAAATTCCTTTTGGCTCTAATGTATGTAGCTCTCAGTTGGTTTTCAAATGTATTTAATTCTTTTATTTCATTCTAGCAACAAGGGCAAAATATGCGCAGAATAATGAAAAAGACAAGGTGTTTGGTAAGAAGTGGTGTCACTCTCGAATGCCATACTACGAGTTATTCAAGAGGTAACTTGTGCAGTTGTAGAACATGTAAATTTAATGGAATATGCCACGGGTTAAGTGACTTATAGTGTTATAACTGAATGTAATGATTTTAACGTTTAAGGGTCATATTAAAGGGACATTCCTTCGTTTGAATAAAGTGGATGTCGCCAAAATGAAACTTAAAAGAAAAATGTGTATTTTCCAAAAGAAGTAAAAGTTATAATCTCTGAATTAACTCGACAGTTTTACTCTCAAGGGAAACAAAAGTGCTTCAAGTATTAAATCATACAAATTCTCAGTTCGACCCGAAGTATTACTAATTACCGCAAAGGCAGACGGTATTTTTGTACGAAACGTCATTTTTTTGTACATTTCGGCGCTACTTTCATTACTGGTAGGCACACAAACTCATATAATCCTCATTCGGGCATAGAGTCTATCAATAGAAATTTTGCACGTTTCTGATGTCCGAACGAAGGAATGCTTCTTTAAGTGACGAACGGAAAAAGTCTTCTCCGGTTGTACCTGTAAATGTGTAATCAAATCACAGAAGCATTAATTGCGTATGATACAACCACAACCATCATCATATCTCGGTGAGTGGGCATTGAGACATACAACCCTCATACTTATGTATTCACATTTAGCGTGAGAGCACTTCTACCGCGGAACGAACTCTGTCAATAATGCATAGATGATGGATTTTTCTATCTACGGCATATTCGTGGGAATAAGGAAAACGTATAATTTATTTACCATGACCTTGGGTAAAAGGCGAGAGTCGCGTGCACTCTTTTGAACGTGAAATGATATTAACTCTCTTAACTCACACATGCAGAACTAATTACTTTTCCTAAAATCAAGAAACACAGTTCACGAATGGCAAGCACGTGCTGCTTCGAGCTAAATATTGTCATTGTTTTTTTTGTTTATATGCCCAGAGATATACATTGTCATCTGGATGTCTCCAACAAAGAGTCCATATCTTATAAATAAATGATACCGCTTAGTACTAAAACGAAATTGATTTTTAAAAGTACATGTCTGAGGTCCTGATATATCTGCTGCCAGACTGGTTTATATAGAACTGCATACTTTATGCATGCAGTAATAACTGTAAATCTATGTTTGGATAATAGATTGTATTATAGAATACTGCCTGCAAGCAAATTATCAGAGAAAGGAGAATTGTAACATTTATTCAACCTACTTAAGACCGCTTTCACCGAATACTATCTTTACAATATATACATTTTCTTAATAAACACACATGTTATAGCCAATATATTGACATGATGAAATATAAAAAAAAAACGTCACTTGAATTTTGAGATCAAAACAAAGATATGGGTTCTTTTTGTTATCAGGCATGTTTTAATCCCTCCTGGATAGGGTTTTCACATCTTTGAGAACATTTTTTATTATATAGAACGAAATTTTACAGGGTGCAAAATAGACAAGACAATATGTCTATTCATGGTTCAGAGGTAGGCTACATCGATGCTTACTTACAACGGTACCAACAGGGACAGTTTACAACTAAGCTTCATGATGAGTGTGATGATTTCTTTATCCCAATGGTTAAGTTTCCATTTCTAGACAGTAACATTCCTGATACCCCTACCTGTGGTATTTTCACATTTTGGTATTTTCTGACTACTGACGGACAAAACACAAGATTTCGAGAGTCCTTCATTTGACCTAGAATTGTATGAGGTGTTCTCGATTTGACCTCAATTTGTATGACGGATATCCTCGATTTTATCTAGATTTGTATCGCGTTGTCCTCGATTTGACCTAGATTTTTACGGCGGGTGTCCTCGATTTGACCTAGATTTGTATGGCTGGTGTTGTAGATGAAGCAGACAACGTATACAATACCTAATCCCATTCTCATTGTACTTCTCAGGGATCCCAATACAAATTTTGTATTCATATTAATCCTTTGTTTTATTCATTTTGAGTTAGACTAACGGTGTCGTTGTTATGACAATATAATCTTTGGTTTTTGTCCACTACACAACAAAAAATCAAAATAAAACATTGGAGTTCTCAATAACTTTTTATTAATCAAATATTATAACATTTTTTTGCGGTGATTAGCTGTTAGAAGGATGAGTACCTATCAAGGTTTGAGAACTTAGATTTTCTTTGTTTACTGAATAAGGAAGTTTTGAAAGCTCTGTGATTTCTCCTGTAGGATGAATTAACAATACTTGGAAAGTTGAACGCCATATCTATACAACAGGACGAAGGTTAAGCAAACAATGCCGAGGACAAATATAGGTGTTTTCACAGATATTGATATATTTCAACAAACATGTATACATTTTCTATGTAATTGAGATGCAAATATCTTCCATCGAAACTCTTTATTATTCAAGAACAAAATAATAATACGCTTCGGAATACAACACGACATCAATTACCGGTTTCCATTTCTGTGGTGAATTTACATATATTACCGAATCTACACCAAATCTTTCAGACGCCTTATATACCGAGATTGATGAATTCTAAATGAAAAACTCTAAAAAAAACACCCCAACTGTATTTATCATATCCGTCAGCTGAAAAGCATGTGTAGACATCCGCGATGGGCTATACAGATATCTTTATAAAATATTAAATTGTCAATTTAAAATTACTATCATCATTTCTGTTGAGTAGATCAAAACAAAGATATGAGCATTAATAGACACGTAAATACACGAATTCATCTTAACCAAATGTTCATTTAAACTTACGCAATATGTAGAATTGCACCAACGTTATGGGGTGAGTGTACCTTACCTTCTCATTTTATGAGGGTAGTGAACTTTTCTTCAATGTTATAACATTTGTTTTTGTTATCAGGCATATTTTAACCTCTTATCTGGACAGATTTCAACACAAACCCTTCCACACTGGCACTTAATTATATTAGTCGATCATGTGAATCGATCTTTTTAAATTATTATTCAGAAGGACAATTCAAAGAGTGCAAAATACACTAGGGGGTCTGTCTATCTATGAGGTAGAGGTAAACAACCTAGATATCTACTTACAAAGTTACCAGATGGGACAGCTTACAACTAAGCTGTATAAGTGTGATGACTTCAATATCCTAATTGTTAAGTTTCCATTTCTACATAGTAACATTCCTTCCTCCGTTACCTGCCGATATACACGTGCCAATTTACTTGATTCTCAAAGACTTTACTCCATTAACACGATCCATCGATAGATGCCGACTAATGATGGAAGATCTAACAACTCAATATTTCAATAGATGAAAGCTGATAAAGACAGGTTGATGGGAACAAGTTGATGGAGACAGATTGGTGAAGACAGGTTGATAAAGTTAGGCTGATGAAAACAGGTTGATGAAGACAGGTTGATGACGGTAGGCTGATGAAGACAGGGATGAAGACAAGTTGATGAAGACAGGTAGGTGAAGGCAGGTCCATGAAGACAGGTTGATGAAGACAGAGGGATGGAGACAGGTTGATATAGACATGTTGATGAAGACAGGTTGATGAAGACAGAGGGATGGAGACAGATTGATGAATACAGGTAGATGGAGATAGGTTGATGAAGACAGATTGATTTAGACAGGTTGTGGAAGACAGGTTGATGAAGACAGGTTGTGGAAGACAGGTTGATGAAGACAGGTTTATAAAGTTAGGCTGATGGTTAGGTTGAGGAAGAGAGGCTGATAAAGACAGGTTGGTGAAGACAAGCTGATGGAGACAGGTTCATAAAGACAGGTTGGTGAAGACAGAATGAGGACAAGTTGATGGAGACATGTTGATAGAGACAGGTTGATGAAGACAGGTTGATAAAGTTAGGCTGATGTAGACAGGTTGATAAAGTTAGGTTGATGAAGACAAGTTGATGAAGACAAGCTGATTGAGACAGGTTGATAAAGACAGGTTGATGACGACGGGAAGAAGACAGGTTGATGAAGACAGGTTGACGGAGACAGACTGATGGAGACAGATGGGTGAAGACAGGTTGATAATTACAGGTTGATGAAGACAGGTTGATTAAGATAGATTGATGAAGACAGGTAAATGAAGACAGGTTGATGAAGATAGGTTGATGAAGACATGTTGATGAAGACATGTTGATGAGGACAGGAAGAGGACAGGTTGATGAAGACAGATTGATGAAGACAGATTGATGAAGACAGATTGATGAAGACAGATTGATGAAGACAGATTGATAAAGACATATCGGTGAAGGCAGGTGGAAAAAGACAGGTTGATAAAGACAGATTGATGAAGACAGGTTTACGAAGACAGGTTAGTGAGGGTACATGTAGGTTGATGAAGAAAGGTTGATGAAGAAATGTTGATTGAGACAGGTTGATGAAGACAGGTTGATGAAGACAGATTGATGAAGACATATCGGTGAAGGCAGGTGGAAAAAGACAGGTTGATGAAGACAGGTTGATAAAGAAATGTTGATTGAGATATATTGATGAAGACTGGTTGATGAAGACAGGTTGATGAAGACACTTTTTTTTGCAGTGATTGGCTGTTAGAAGGATGAGTACCTATCATGGTTTGAGAACTTAGATTTTCTTTGTTTACTGAATAAGGATGTTTTGAAAGCTCTGTGATTTCTCCTGTAGAATGAATTAACAATGCTTGGAAAGTTGAACGCCATATCAATACAACAGGACGAAGGTTGAGCAAACAATAACGAGGACAAATATAGGTGTTTTCACATTTGTCACTTCAGTTTAGATTTATTAATATTGATATATTTCAACATACATGTATACATTTTCTATATAATTGAGATGCAAATGTTTTCCATCAAAATTCTTTGTTATTCAAGAACATAATAATAATACGCTTCGGAATACAACACGAAATCAATAACCGTTTTCTTTTTCAGTGGTGAATTAACATATATTGCCGAAGCTACACCAAATCAGACGACTTATATGCTGAGATTGATGAATTCTAAACGAAACAAATGAACTTTTTTATCATATCCGTCAGCTGAATAGCTTGTGTAGACATCCCCGATTGACTTTACAGGTATCTTTATAAAAGATTAAATTGTCAATTTAAAATTACTATCATTAATGCACTTATGCAATATGTAGAATTGCACCAACGTTATGGGGTGAGTGTACCTTACCTTCTCATTTTATGAGGGTAGTGAACTTTTCTTCAAACATTTATTTGTTATCAGGCATATTTTAACCCCTTTCCTGGACAGATTTCAACACAAACCCTTCCACACTGGCACTTAATTATATTAGTCGATCATGTGAATCGATCTTTTTTGAATTATTATTCAGAAGGACAATTCAAAGAGTGCAAAATAAACTAGGGGGTCTGTCTACCCATGAGACAGAGGTAAACAACCTAGATATCTTATTACAAAGTTACCAGCCGGGACAGCTTACAACTAAGCTGTATAAGTGTGATGACTTCAATATCCTAATTGTTAAGTTTCCATTTCTACATAGTAACATTCCTTCCTCCGTTACCTGCCGATATACACGTGCCAATTTACTTGATTCTCAAAGACTTTACTCCATTAACACGATCCATCGATAGATGCCGACTAATGATGGAAGATCTAACAACTCAATATTTCAATAGATGAAAGCTGATAAAGACAGGTTGATGGGAACAAGTTGATGGAGACAGATTGGTTAAGACAGGTTGATAAAGTTAGGCTGATGAAAACAGGTTGATGAAGACAGGTTGATGACGGTAGGCTGATGAAGACAGAGGGATGAAGATAAGTTGATGAAGACAGGTAGGTGAAGGCAGGTCCATGAAGACAGGCTAATGAAGACAGAGGGATGGAGACAGGTTGATATAGACATGTTGATGAAGACAGGTTGATGAAGACAGAGGGATGGAGACAGATTGATGAAGACAGGTTGATGGAGACAGGTTGATGGAGACAGGTTGATGTAGACAGGTTGATTTAAACAGGTTGAGGAAGACAGGTTTATAAAGTTAGGCTGATGGTTAGGTTGACGAAGAGAGGCTGTTAAAGACAGGTTGGTGAAGACAAGCTGATGGAGACAGGTTCATAAAGACAGGTTGGTGAAGACAGTATGAAGACAGGTTGATGGAGACAGGTAGGTGAAGGCAGGTCCATGAAGACAGTTTGATGAAGACAGAGGGATGGAGACAGGTTGATTTAGACAGGTTGAGGAAGACAGGTTGATGACGACAGAGGGATGGAGACAGGTTGATGAAGACAGGTTGATGAAGACAGGTTGATGGAGACAGGTTGATTTAGACAGGTTGATGGAGACAGGTTGATGAAGACAGGTTGATATATACATGTTGATGAAGACAGGTTGATGAAGACAGAGGGATGGAGACAGATTGATGAAGACAGATTGATCAAGACAGGTTGATGGAGACAGGTTGATTTAGACAGGTTGAGGAAGTCAGGTTGATGACGACAGGAAGAAGACAGGTTGATGAAGACAGGTTTATAAAGTTAGGCTGATGGTTAGGTTGAGGAAGAGAGGCTGATAAAGACAGGTTGGTGAAGACAGAATGAAGACAGGTTATGGAGACATGTTGATAGGGACAGGTTAATGAAGACAGGTTGATAAAGTTAGGCTGATGTAGACAGGTTGATAAAGTTAGGTTAATGAAGACAAGTTGATGAAGACAAGCTGATTGAGACAGGTTGATAAAGACATGTTGATGACTACAGGAAGAAGACAAGTTGATGAAGACAGGTTGACGGAGACAGACTGATGAAGACAGGTTGACGGAGACAGACTGATGGAGACAGATGGTTGAAGACAGGTTGATAATTACAGGTTGATGAAGACAGGTTGATTAAGATAGATTGATGAAGACAGGTTGATGAAGATAGGTTGATGAAGACACATTGATGAAGACAGGTTGATGAAGACAGATTGATGAAGACAGATTGATGAAGACAGGTTGATGGAGACAGACTGATGGAGACAAATGGGTGAAGACAGGTTGATAATTACAGGTTGATGAAGACAGGTTGATGAAGATAGATTGATGAAGACAGGTTGGTGAAGATAGGTTGATGAAGACATGTTGATGAAGACATGTTGATGAAGACAGGTTGATGGAGACAGGTTGATTTAGACAGGTTGATGGAGACAGGTTGATGAAGACAGGTTGATATATACATGTTGATGAAGACAGGTTGATGAAGACAGAGGGATGGAGACAGATTGATGAAGACAGATTGATCAAGACAGGTTGATGGAGACAGGTTGATTTAGACAGGTTGAGGAAGTCAGGTTGATGACGACAGGAAGAAGACAGGTTGATGAAGACAGGTTTATAAAGTTAGGCTGATGGTTAGGTTGAGGAAGAGAGGCTGATAAAGACAGGTTGGTGAAGACAGAATGAAGACAGGTTGATGGAGACATGTTGATAGGGACAGGTTAATGAAGACAGGTTGATAAAGTTAGGCTGATGTAGACAGGTTGATAAAGTTAGGTTAATGAAGACAAGTTGATGAAGACAAGCTGATTGAGACAGGTTGATAAAGACATGTTGATGACTACAGGAAGAAGACAGGTTGATGAAGACAGGTTGACGGAGACAGACTGATGAAGACAGGTTGATTAAGATAGATTGATGAAGACAGGTTGATGAAGATAGGTTGATGAAGACACATTGATGAAGACAGGTTGATGAAGACAGATTGATGAAGACAGATTGATGAAGACAGGTTGATGGAGACAGACTGATGGAGACAAATGGGTGAAGACAGGTTGATAATTACAGGTTGATGAAGACAGGTTGATGAAGATAGATTGATGAAGACAGGTTGGTGAAGATAGGTTGATGAAGACATGTTGATGAAGACATGTTGATGAGGACAGGAAGAGGACAGGTTGATGAAGACAGGTTGATGAAGACAGGTTGATGAAGACAGGTTGATGAAGACAGATTGATGAAGACATATCGGTGAAGGCAGGTGGAAAAAGACAGGTTGATGAAGACAGGTTGATAAAGACAGGTTTACGAAGACAGGTTAGTGAGGGTACATGTAGGTTGATGAAGAAAGGTTGTTGAAGAAATGTTGATTTAGACAGGTTGATGGAGACAGGTTGATGAAGACAGGTTGATATATACATGTTGATGAAGACAGGTTGATGAAGACAGAGGGATGGAGACAGATTGATGAAGACAGATTGATCAAGACAGGTTGATGGAGACAGGTTGATTTAGACAGGTTGAGGAAGTCAGGTTGATGACGACAGGAAGAAGACAGGTTGATGAAGACAGGTTTATAAAGTTAGGCTGATGGTTAGGTTGAGGAAGAGAGGCTGATAAAGACAGGTTGGTGAAGACAGAATGAAGACAGGTTGATGGAGACATGTTGATAGGGACAGGTTAATGAAGACAGGTTGATAAAGTTAGGCTGATGTAGACAGGTTGATAAAGTTAGGTTAATGAAGACAAGTTGATGAAGACAAGCTGATTGAGACAGGTTGATAAAGACATGTTGATGACTACAGGAAGAAGACAGGTTGATGAAGACAGGTTGACGGAGACAGACTGATGAAGACAGGTTGATTAAGATAGATTGATGAAGACAGGTTGATGAAGATAGGTTGATGAAGACACATTGATGAAGACAGGTTGATGAAGACAGATTGATGAAGACAGCTTGATGAAGACAGGTTGATGGAGACAGACTGATGGAGACAAATGGGTGAAGACAGGTTGATAATTACAGGTTGATGAAGACAGGTTGATGAAGATAGATTGATGAAGACAGGTTGGTGAAGATAGGTTGATGAAGACATGTTGATGAAGACATGTTGATGAGGACAGGAAGAGGACAGGTTGATGAAGACAGGTTGATGAAGACAGGTTGATGAAGACAGGTTGATGAAGACAGGTTGATGAAGACAGGTTGATGAAGACAGGTTGATGAAGACAGATTGATGAAGACATATCGGTGAAGGCAGGTGGAAAAAGACAGGTTGATGAAGACAGGTTGATAAAGACAGGTTTACGAAGACAGGTTAGTGAGGGTACATGTAGGTTGATGAAGAAAGGTTGTTGAAGAAATGTTGATTGAGACAGATTGATGAAGACAGGTTGATGAAGACAGGCTGATGAAGACACATTTTTTTTGCAGTGATTAGCTGTTAGAAGGATGAGTACCTATCATGGTTTGAGAACTTAGATTTTCTTTGTTTACTGAATAAGGAAGTTTGGAAAGCCTTGTGATTTCTCCTGTAGGATGAATTAACAATGCTTGGAAAGTTGAACGCCATATCTATACAACAGGACGAAGGTTGAGCAAACAATAACGAGGACAAATATAGGTGTTTTCACATTTGTCACTTCAGTTTAGATTTATTAATATTGATATATTTCAACATACATGTATACATTTTCTATATAATTGAAATGCAAATGTTTTCCATCAAAATTCTTTGTTATTCAAGAACATAATGATAATACGCTTCGGGATACAACACGAAATCAATAACCGTTTTCTTTTTCAGTGGTGAATTAACATATATTGCCGAAGCTACACCAAATCAGACGACTTATATACTGAGATTGATTAATTCTAAACGAAACAAATGAACTTTTTTATCATATCCGTCAGCTGAATAGCGTGTGTAGACATCCCCGATTGACTTTACAGATATCTTTATAAAAGATTAAATTGTCAATTTAAAATTACTATCATTAATGCACTTATGCAATATGTAGAATTGCACCAACGTTATGGGGTGAGTGTACCTTACCTTCTCATTTTATGAGGGTAGTGAACTTTTCTTCAATGTTATAACATTTGTTTTTGTTATCAGGCATATTTTAACCCCTTTCCTGGACAGATTTCAGCACAAACCCTTCCACACTGGCACTTAATTATATTAGTCGATCATGTGAATCGATCTTTTTTTAATTATTATTCAGAAGGACAATTCAAAGAGTGAAACATAGACAGGGGGTCTGTTTATCCATGAGACAGAGGTAAACAACCTAGATATCTACTTACAAAGTTACCAGCTCGGACAGCTTACAACTAAGCTGTATGATAAACGTGATAATTTCAATATCCAAATCTTTAAGTTTCCATTTCTACATAGTAACATTCCTTCCTCCGTTACCTGCCGATATACACGTGCCAATTTACTTGATTCTCAAAGACTTTACTCCATTAACATGATTCGTCGATAGATGCGACTAATGATGGAAAATGTTACAAATCAGTATTTCAGGAGATGCAAGCTGATGAAGGCAGAGGAATGAAGACAGGCTGATGAAGTCAGGTTAATGAAGACAGGCAGATAAAGACAGAGGGATGAAGACAGAGGGATAAAGACATGATGATGAAGTCAGGTTGTTGAAGTCCGATTGATGAAGACAGATTGATGGAGACAGATGGATGAAGACAGATTGATGGAGACAGGTTGATGGAGACAGGTTGATGAAGGCAGGTTGATGGAGACAGGTTGATGGAGACAGGTTGATGAAGGCAGGTTGATGGAGACAGGTTGATGAAGGCAGGTTGATGGAGACAGGTTGATGGAGACTATGGGAAATTCTTATGGTCAACATTGAGATTTCATTTAATCGTTCTGTTTTCAACACTCGAGTTTTGATTTTGAGAATGTGATATAGTCTGAATTTTAGCTAGATTTTGTAAGGCGGATGTCGACGATGAATCGGATGACGCTAACACTCCAGGAGCTCTTGGTCAGTCTTAATACAAATCATTATGTCCTTGCTTGTTGTATCGATTAAGGTTGATAATTTAAAGTTCGTTATTATGTCAGTATATTCTGTTGATTTTGCCCACAAAACAACAAAGCCTTTCGTTCAAGGATGAGTACAATGTTTTGAAAACTAAGAGTTTTTTTCTCTATATTGATTGAAGGTGCTTTGAAAGCCCTGCCACCTATATAAATGATGATTGAATTAAGAATGCTTGGAATGCATAAAGGTCATGTTACATTGCCGAGGACAAAAATGTTTGTTTTAAACATTTGTCACTTCAGTAGAAGAGTATTCATTCAGCAATGTAGGTATATGATATAAGTCAACATACGCGTATCTGTTTTCTATATAAATGAGATGCAAATCTTTCCCATCGAATTTCTTTGTCATTCAAGGACAAAATAACAACACCTCTCTCTGAATACGACACTACATCAATTACCCTTTCCTTCTGTGTGGTGATTCTAAATATTTATGACGCCATATATACTGAGCTTGTAGAATATAAAAGCAGAAGAAAACAAAGAACATATTCCTTCTCAAAACCTTCAAGTATAAAGGTATTTTTGAAAGCGCGCATAGTACAGATTGTTTACTGAATGTGTAGACATCACATTATATCGAATTCTTTCCATGAAAGACTAGACACGTTATAGGAATATTTGTATTTAACCTTCCGGATGGTGATATCAACATGTCAAATATAATGCATGATTTGATGGGGGCAACAGAGGTCGCAGACAGTCCTGGCTACTTCACCGCAGGGGGTTCGGGTCAATGCTTCATACTGGAATGCATCTACAGGCTGAACTGTAGCTAAAGTAGAATAGTAGAAATAATTACGTTTGATTATCACGGCAACACAGACTGTGTACCACACACATCCATCAAGTATTCCAAGGCTGAATAGTGCATACTGACCTCGCTCAGATTGGCAACCGTCTGAGGATAAATCTATAAAGTCTACCAGACATTCTCCACGTTTCTTAAAGCGTCTGCATAGACGCTGATCAATATCTTTGGACATAACAATGGAATTACAAGTAATTTATTCTTTCGACTGTACTTTTGCATCGGCATCCGGACCCGATGTTTGTACTCCAGTCCTGATTTGACCGTCTGCTTCCCAATGGTGACGTGCTAAGGAATACCGCGGCCACTGATCTTGTGTACTACTGAAAAAATGGAGTTCAGACATAGCTTGCCAGTCATTAAGCCACCTTTAGTCCGAAAAATGTCTCGGGGAAACGAAAGGTCATCCGCAATCGACTGGTAGTCATAGGGATATTTGAAAAGTCCGCAGAACCTTTTGTACAACATAACAGTACTTTCTTCTTTTTTTTTCTTCAGCAATTTAGACAAATAGACGTTTTTACGAGTGAATAAAAGTACACCTTCAAATACATTTAACGATGGCTGTCAGGAAATATATTCATATTAATTTAAAGACCAATATAATAACAAAACCACACAGTAGAAAATACAGGGCAGATGTACTGACAAAGATATATGCAATAGACAATAGTAATACGATAATGTTGTACAACGCAATGTTCTTCAAACTTCGCTCTGGTTTTGATCTTTAGTGATGTGCTTATAAAAAGAAAGTCAACCAATCTGTCTTTTTAACAGCTGTTTAAATTTTCTTCTTCATCTCAGTTAAGAAGCTGTCAAGATTGTGTCTTTCGTTAATTAAAATAGTAAACATTCGAATCGCGCACCAATTTCACCTTTGGCTAAGTTCGCCTAAATCCGTTTAGCAAGCTGACGCTGTTGGGTTGTTGCCCTTAAATTTAAACTTTAATTTTGTCAATTCATTTAAAACTCCTGTTTTTGTTCATTAAAACGAGTAAAAAATACAATGAAATAAATGAAAAATTCAAATTGTCATTACGCTAATTATCTCAAGTGACATCGCTTGCACTGAATTCACCCTTGGGAAAGAAGAATATCATTATGGATACCCTGAGAGCTTTAAAGGAAATTCCATAAGAACGTAGTCCAATATTGAAAGAATATTTGTTAAAATGAATCATTTTTATGTCAAAAAGGCAGCAAAGGACAATTAGTAAAATTAAGACGGGTTGTGAAACTAGAAACAAATATTGTCGTAAATAACGAAATACACTCACTTTACAATAATTTTTTTTTTTTTTTTTTTTTTTTTATTTAATTTTTTTTATTCAGTACGAAGAATAAAAACGACAGAGAATATCGACACAATAAGGAAAATGTCATTCTAGCTCAAATCGATAAATTAAGGGGAATAAGTAATTCATATTGGAGACTAATGTTGATTTCAGTTTTGGATTCTGTTTATAGAACAACATCAGAAACACCAAAAATACAATTTCAGTTTATTACATTCTTTTTTTATTTTTAATACATTTTCGTCTCCAAGTATAAAGGAGGTTCTGCCTGTGTGCTGATTAATAGTCAATGATACAATGATGATTGATTGCTATCAAGGGCTTCGCGGTTCGTTAAGAGGGCGTTGAGTCTTTTCATTAGTGCAAAAGTTTTTGTTTTGTTGTTTTCTTGATGAATACGTCATTGATGTACTCTCCACTAACTCGCTGGCAGGGTGTTTATGGTGCAGAGCTTGCTGCCATACCATTAATCAAATTTCGTAATTTACGGAGTTGAGAAGAGAACTGAAGCTTTTATATTCCTACTGAAGTGTTGCATAGGTGTATATATTTCTATTTATATATAATTCTTTCATAGTCGCATTTTTTAAAGTAAAGCTATGGAACTCGTCCAGGAGGAAAAAGAATATGCCTGCTGTATCTCACTGCATAACGTAAGAGGCGACTAATTATGGGTCCGGCTGAAGAGTCGGGGAATTTCTTCCATCTCTTCTATCAAGGGGACATGAAAAATACCAAAATATATCCTCTAGATCTGTCATTGTAACAATTTGTATCTTAAATCTGTCCTGACTACTTTGTCTTTCTGTGCCTTGTTTTCTGACTCTTTGTGTGTTCTTGATATGGCTTTAGCTGATGCAAGGACGTTAACCCCCTAAGAACACAACATTCAAGCTATGAAGACAATACTTGTCCTCCTATGTGAGGACTTTAGATTCCTCGGGCACTGATCCCAGGGTCCTTAACCTGGCAACCGTAATCCTGAATTGGGCGATCATTTTGTTTGTACTGACAACACATATCTATAGGTTGGTTTTGGACTCTCCACTGTCTCTAGAATTTAAAAATAAATACAACTAATGAAATTAGACGCATAATTTTGATCTCTTACAGAACTCTCTGAATTTCAAAGTGGGCGAAGATAAGCAAGAATTACAATTCAGGTGGACAATTCTCTACAAAAACAAAAACAAACAAAAAACACAGGGCTGGTGGCAAGTCCGGTCGCTTTTATTTTCCCCATTCATAATACTGCTGTTTACTAAAGACAGCGTCAAAAGGGATACTGTATACCAAACAGTCATTATTTTCTTTTATATACTTTTTAATTCATTTCTTCCATACTTTTTTTATTTCTTCCTTTCACACCTCTTTATTCATTCCTTCAATGTTTCTTTGTTCATTCCTTCAATGATTCTTTGTTCATTCCTTCCATACTTATTTATTCCCTCCTTCCATACTTCTTTATTCCTTCCTTCCATACATCTTTATTTATTCCTTCCATACTTCTTTATTCCTTCCTTTTATACTTCTTTATACTTTCCTTCCTTCTTCATACTTCTTTATTCATTCCTTCCATACTTCTTTATTCATTCCTTCCATACTTCTTTATACTTTCCTTCCATACTTCTTTATTCATTCCTTCCATACTTCTTTATTCCTTCCTTCCATACTTCTTTATACTTTCCTTCCATAACTTCTTATTCCTTCCTTCATACTTCTTTATATTCCTTTCCTTATATCTTCTTTATACTTTCCTTCCATACTTCTTTATTCATTCCTTCCATACTTCTTTATTCATTCCTTCCATACTTCTTTATACTTTCCTTCCATACTTCTTTATTCCTTTCCTTCCATACTTCTTTATTCTTTCCTTCGATACTTCTTTATTACTTCCTTCCATACTTCTTTATTCCTTCCCTCCATACTTCTTTATTCATTCCTTCCATACCGTTTTATTCATTCCTTCCATACATCTTTATTTATTCTTTCCATACTTCTTTATCTTTTTCTTTCAAACTCTTTTATTTGTTTTTCCATACTTCTTTGTTCAGTTCATTTTTTACTGTACTGTATCTAACCCTCAGTAGGTATTGAAAAGTACAACAATGCCTTCGTACATACGGATTCCTATAATAGTCCACACCTTTACTTAATCAATTCTAATCCAGACAACTAAATGATCAAATCAAAAGCATTTTTTATTTCACCGAGGGTAGTGTAATTAATATTTGTGACACCGGATAATATAAGTATATTCTTGGAGTGTGTCCTGTTTGATGGCCTTTGTTTCCAATCGTGTACTTTTAGGAGTGAGAATTGAGGTTGTCGAGTGCAGTTGCGTTTCCTGAGTTGATGACTTGCCCCGGAGAGGTAGTAACGAAGTTCGCTTCCATTGATTCTGTCATAATATGCTGTCTGAATCTGCCTGGATATATAGTACCAATAACACCAAGGTCAACGCAGTACCAATAATACATCTACGTAAATTCCGGATTACTCAAGTAAGGCATCCCAGCATTGCGTACTGAATGAACTGCAATGCACTTTCGCGGAAGCTGAATTTAAACCATCCTGGACAGGGAGACTCTTTATCTCTTATACACATGTTGATAGGAGGCATTATATAGTTCCAGTCTTAGGAGTGACGCGTTTGATTTACACATTCAAGTGGAAATGTTATCAAATTCCTGGAAGTTTTGGCATGTCTTCCAAAACCTATCCTTGAAGAGGTTTACAACGGTAGATAATCCACCGTGCGCTGTCCTATCACTCGCCACACTTCACTGGAATGTATGTAAGCTTTTGTACCGAAAAACGTCTTAAGAATTCAAAAAAAAAAAAAAAAAAAACAACAACAAATTTTTTTTTAAAACCCAATCTTAAGAATTCAACAACAACAAAAAAAACAACAACCCAAGGTTAGCACGAAACTCAGATTCTTTGAATATATCTACTGTACATTTACATATTTTCTCTTTATTTCAAATATTTATCTTGAATAATTGTGAAATAGCATTATATTTTACATTTTTAGCTACATTACATACGGAGTGTTTATGTGATTTCTGTAGGCAATTCCTCGTCGCTGTGAAGATTTATAATCTTATAACCCTTTTAGATTATGAAATAAAATTTAAAATGACGTTTGTGAAATTATTTATATGAAAATATATACAGGTATATATATAGGACTTATATATCATCCTTAAGGAAAAATGAATTGGGGACTGAGAACGTGACTATAGCTTCCCTGTGTCGCATTCGATCTGTCATCTGTGGTAAGTCTGTGTGTAACAAGCAAGGTCATCCTACATGTTGTCAACAAAATAAAAGTTATTTGATAGGTGACCGAATGTGTGGGTGAAAAGATACATATGTTCATGGCTCGGTGAAAGAAACGCGTGAATTTGTGTTCTTATTTGTGTATATTTGTATTTATTTAATATTCTTATTCAGATTCATATAACGACGAAAGACATTGTTACAATTGTATACTTTTTTGTATTTCAGATTCATATGATGATGTAAGACATTGCTACAATTATATATATACTTATTTGTATTTCAGACCCAGATGATGACGTAATACATTGTTACAATTGTATACTTAATCGTACTTCAGATTTATATGATCATGTAATGCATTGTTACAATTATATATTTATTTGTATTTCAGACCCAGATGATGACGTAATACATTGTTACAATTGTATACTTAATCGTACTTCAGATTTATATGATCATGTAATGCATTGTTACAATTGTATACTTATTTGTGTGTATTTGTATTTCAGATTCAGACGATGACGTAATTCATTGCTACAAATCGACCTGAAGTTACCACATCAAGTAAGTTTTAAGGTGAGTGAGTACAAAGAGTTCATGTTAAATTTGAATAATCTCAAATAACAAATATATTTGTATGATAAACTGATAATACATGGGAGAGAGCCAAAATGTTATAGAAGTATAAATGGAAATGCGCTGAAAAAATGTTTGAAAATGTTATATATATACATATATATTTTCAAGGTATTTCTATTTTACAGATTTATTTTATCCTCAAAGAAAGTGGAAATATGATCCATTAGAGTAAAGAAGCTTTTCTTTGCCATAAAGTATAAATTGAAAAAAAAAAAAAATAATAAAATAAAACGAGATATCAATTAATTCATACCAAATATGTTTTCGTGAATATTGAAATAAAAAATAATCTAAAAATATATCTCACGCTAGATTTGAGGACTTTTTGTAAACTAATATAACACTGGTAGTATTTTTGCTTGATACGGTTCAACTTTACATAAATAAACAGCGATTAAGGACGGCTAACGGTTGTGTTACGATTTATAGGTGCGTTCGTTACGGCCATCACGAGTCGCCATCCGGTAGGACCGTTCATTAACACGGTATATCATCTGTGGGTGCGTTCGTTAAGGCCATCACGAGTCGTCATCCGGTAGAACCGTTCATTAACACGTATATCATCTGTATATAAACAACTCAGCAGGCGCTTCACTTCCCAAGGTCATTTCCGATTGCCTATTGGACAATAACAGCAAGCATACATACAAACAGAGTACACCCTATGTATTAAGGGTTCAGTCTCAGTATTTTATCAGCTATAATCGTGTTTTCATTCTTCACTCTGTATGACGGTAGGTAGTTTTTGTAAACATGTTTACGTAAGAAAAATTTCCGTGTCTTAAAAGCGGTCACACCTTAAAAAAAATCAAGTTTGTGGTCACACGAAAAGGATTACATTAAACAAGCAAATTGTGTGATGAAATGAATTATTTTAAGCTATGAAGTACATTGGCAAACCAGATGTTAAAGACCACGTATCATGATAACATGGTGGATATACTATACATTTTTTGTATTTAAAAGATATCTTTTTAATGATAACATATTTTTTGAGAAGAAGTTTACTAGTTATTTTTCTTTTTTATTCGAACTATATATTTAAAATGTATTTCCTTATTTGTTTATTAAAGTCTGTTTATGGATTGGCTTGATTTCATAAGCCAAGGTCATCGGATAATGAGGTCACTGACCAACTGACTACTGTATTTGATCTAATAAAATGAATTTAACAATTATTACAAACAGGACAGTCAGTACCGTTACCTACCAATGGCTGAAGTTGGTCAGTACACATTCAAAAACAATATTCAAACGAATATTAATGTAGGTCAATCATATATCGACATAACTCCAGGCTCTTTTTAGGGGCTGGTACATTTTGTAAATATCCAAAGAGATATTCAAATTAGTACATATTGAGTCTATCAAGCTTTTACCTGTATATTTGGAATCCACCGGAAGCGAAATATATGCAAATAAGTATGAATATATTATAATAATTAACTCGAAAACATCTGGATTGATCGAGTGCTTTATCAGTTTACACCAGTAAGCTACAATTTTGGTAATCAGTGTGTTTTTATAACAAACCACATATTTAAACTTATTACCTTCTGGGTACAAGAGTATTCACCGTCGCGTCGCGGTAAATAATGTTGTAAACAACTTAGAAATAAGTCGGTCGGGCAGGCGGTGGAGTGATCGTCCATAACCAATCACTGACGTCATAGTTAGGTCAATGACACGTGAGGCTCCGGACCAATCCTTAGCCACAGGAATGCTGCCACGCGAGGCACCCAACGGGGTAATAACATTGCTTGTTTTCTTAACGACTAACATTTTTATATTGTTTACCATTTATACATTTTGGATTAATCATTATTTAAAAAACATCTTGTCATACTATCCAAGCTTACATTCAACGTATTATGATAGCATATCATAGTTAAAGTGTTCATGGTCACACTTTCAAAAAAAGGGGGGAAAAAAAGAAGAAAAAAAAATGATAAGAAGAATGATGGTTTTTTTAATATTGTTTTGATTTCGTGTAATCTTTTTTTAAAACCGGAATTCGTAGGAATTTCTGTAAACAACATATCTGATACAGTGACCGATTTTCTACTGCATCAATTAAGCGGCTTTTAGTAAACAACCCTAATACCCATAATGCATTAACTATCAACTACGTTTTCAGGTAGGCTTGGCGTTTTGTACGCAACATTTGATAATGTTACAAAAAGTAATTAATGATACTAAGTAGGTAGGGGACGCGATGGCCGAGTGATTAAAATGTCCAAA
The DNA here is from genome assembly GCF_902652985.1 of Pecten maximus. Classification (NCBI taxonomy): domain Eukaryota; kingdom Metazoa; phylum Mollusca; class Bivalvia; order Pectinida; family Pectinidae; genus Pecten; species Pecten maximus. The sequence continues at coordinate 34,980,969 of NC_047030.1, read as the reverse complement.
CATGTCCCGACACTTTATCACTAGCCATCCATCTCTGGGAACCCATGTTGAGCAGTTGCCTTGTACTGGCCGTAGGCTGGTTGTTTTTCTCCGGGTACTCCAGATTTCCCCATCTCCAAAACCTGACACGTCCTTAAATAATTATGGCTGTTAGGACGTTAAACAAAATAAACTAATCTTAAATATTGAGAGGCTGCACAACAGATGTACTAGTGAAATAAATATAAATATCAATTTAAATGTTAACTTCAATATAAATTTGAAGTAAAATCTACCTTTCAACTATGAATGTAAATTCAAATATATATTTAGATAAAGAAATGAATTTAAATAAAAAATAACTAATGAATACAAATATAAATTTACATATAAATATCAATTTAAAAGTATATCAAAATAATCAGTTAAGTAATAGATAAAATAGATGTAATAATTTATATAGAACTGCTTCACATACCTTCTAGAACTCGTCAGATATGTTAGGGACCAAATAAATTAAACAAATAAATAAATAAAACAAACCAAAAGCAAACAAACAAACAAACGAAAAGTCAATATAGAAATGGCAAACTCTAAAATACTGATATTTTGGGAGATATTTCGAAATTGAACAACTGCACGTTAAGAAATTTAGACCGTATCCGCAACTGTTCCAAGCCGCTTTCTGCAAGTCTGTTAAACCATCAATCAAACTGTGGCGACAGAAAGGGTTCCTACCAGTTAAAGATACTTTACACTTGAGAATAACAATGGGATTAGTAATTAAACCGCTTCGTTATCTGATTAACTGGTGAAGCTTGTGGTCTAATTTGAGGTCAATTGTCTAATTTGAAAATGAATAGAAATGTTTAGTTTTTTGGTATTTTCGACGTTGGTTGTACCAAATTACATACTTTTTCTGTTATGCAATGACCATTATTATCTCTGAATAGAAATGTCAATTCGTGAAGTAGGAGAGTCTGTATATCACCCCCGACAAGTAATTAACATTAACTGTAGTATATCACTCCTGAAGGTCTGATGGAAAATGGATTGCTTCCTCTATTCTGGTGGATATTTTGGTGCCCAAATACAGAATGTAGTGTTTTCTTTAGTCCCATTGGCTAAGAAACGGACTTCAGAAACCACGGTTCTGCCAACGCAATTTTCAAACACTTCAGAATTTCGGAACCTTTCTGTTTTCTTTCAGATGCATCATTCGGACTCTTATGAGCTCCTATAAGTGAATATTTCACTACTAATGGAACGAACAACTGTGTTAATAAAATCAGCATCTCTACAAGATGGAGATTGTTATGTAGCAAGTATTTTCTACCTCGACGTCTATTAAAAGTAAACATTGTATGAGGATGAATTTTGTTGATAAATGCATCACTACTCTACAAATAAGTCACAACATCAAGGTTGACTAATGTCTACCAATACGTCACAACATCACGGTGTAAACTTGTCTACCTGTCTACAATACGTCACAACATCTCGGTATAAATTTGTCTACCTGTCTACCAATACGTCACAACATCAAGGTATAAACTTGCATACCTGTCTACAATACGTCACAACATCAAGGTATAAACTTGCATACCTGTCTACAATACGTCACAACATCACGGTATAAACTTGTCTACCTGTCTACAATACGTCACAACATCTCGGTATAAATTTGTCTACCTGTCTACCAATACGTCACAACATCTCGGTATAAACTTGTATACCTGTCTACAATACGTCACAACATCTCGGTATTAACTTGTCTACCTGTCTACCAATACGTCACAACATCTCGGTATAAACTTGTCTACCTGTCTACCAATACGTCACAACATCTCGGTATAAACTTGTCTACCTGTCTACCAATACGTCACAACATCAAGGTATAAACTCGTCTACCTGTCTACAATACGTCACAACATCACGGTATAAACTTGTCTACCTGTCTACAATACGTCACAACATCACGGTATAAACTTGTCTACCTGTCTACCAATACGTCACAACATCTCGGTATAAACTTGTCTACCTGTCTACCAATACGTCACAACATCTCGGTATAAACTTGTCTACCTGTCTACAATACGTCACAACATCACGGTATAAACTTGTCTACCTGTCTACAATACGTCACAACATCTCGGTATAAACTTGTATACCTGTCTACCAATACGTCACAACATCTCGGTATAAACTTGTCTACCTGTCTACCAATACGTCACAACATCTCGGTATAAACTTGTATACCTGTCTACAATACGTCACAACATCACGGTATAAACTTGTCTACCTGTCTACAATACGTCACAACATCTCGGTATAAACTTGTATACCTGTCTATAATACGTCACAACATCTCGGTATAAACTTGTATACCTGTCTACCAATACGTCACAACATCAAGGTTGACTAATGTCTACCAATACGTCACAACATCTCGGTATAAACTTGTCTACCTGTCTACCAATACGTCACAACATCTCGGTATAAACTTGTCTACCTGTCTACCAATACGTCACAACACCTCGGTATAAACTTGTCTACCTGTCTACCAATACGTCACAACATCTCGGTATTAACTTGTCTACCTGTCTACCAATACGTCACAGCATCAAGGTATAAATGTGTATGCCTGTCTACAAATACGTCACAACATCTCGGTATAAACTTGTCTACCTGTCTACCAATACGTCACAACATCAAGGTATAAACTTGTCTACCTGTCTACAATACGTCACAACATCTCGGTATAAACTTGTATACCTGTCTACCAATACGTCACAACATCTCGGTATAAACTTGTCTAACTGTCTACAATACGTCACAACATCTCGGTATAAACTTGTATACCTGTCTACCAATACGTCACAACATCTCGGTATAAACTTGTCTACCTGTCTACCAATACGTCACAACATCACGGTATAAACTTGTCTACCTGTCTACAATACGTCACAACATCTCGGTATAAACTTGTATACCTGTCTACCAATACGTCACAACATCTCGGTATAAACTTGTCTACCTGTCTACAATACGTCACAACATCACGGTATAAACTTGTCTACCTGTCTACAATACGTCACAACATCTCGGTATAAACTTGTATACCTGTCTACAATACGTCACAACATCACGGTATAAACTTGTCTACCTGTCTACAATACGTCACAACATCTCGGTATAAACTTGTCTACCTGTCTACCAATACGTCACAACATTACGCGGGGTTGGCTATTTGGTGTTGGTGGTGATGTTGTGCCAATGGTGGGGTTGGTAGCGGTGGAGTACTTAATGTTTTCTACCCAACACCTTATGAATCAGGGTCGTATTTCAAAAAAACTTTTCATCGCGATTTCTTCATGTAACCAACAAATTATATAATAATTATGTAATATACGTATAAACCATTAATCTACCTAATCAAGGTTTACACTTAAGCGGAATTTCATTTCGTTTAATCGATTGTGTTGATGGGTCTTTATTGCCTTATTACAGATAGAGTACATACCAATATTTATTTATATGTAGCTTATAAAACACGCATTCTGTTGTGAAGAGAATCCGGGGGCACCTGGTATATTCCTGATATCTGAGGTTTCTGATCTGCGTTTATGTATTGATGCTATCTTAGAGCTATTTGCTGTTTTCATTTTACACAGATTTTATAAGCATGAATGCAAAATCTGGAATTCTTCACATAGACTTTGATAGGGAACTGTTATCTGCTGGTTTAATAAACAGAGCATCGTACTGGCAAACAAAAGTGGAATTCATGAAACAACAATAACAAGATAGTAGGTAAAAAAAAACCTTACAGTACGCCTTTAATGGCGTACTATCTGAACTAGACCAGGTGTCTTTGAAGGTTACGCGTCTTTCTCATCGCCTACACCTCTGGTGTAAATCAGTGTAATGCAACGTTCTCAATAATATAGATGGGGTATTTATTATTAGATAATAATATAGACTTAACAGCTATTTGGATACTTAAAAGTGGCTTCGGTTTCATCATAATATATATTTGCACTACATGGCCTTATATAGCCTTACCACACAAAAACGAAAGTTGTCATATAATTCTCGCAAAACTCTTATTAGTGTAATAATGTAAAGAACAATGTTCGTGACGTCATCAATAGATGACGTCATTGTGTCCAACGTCACTGTATGAGATGTATTTATACATACGAAAATTCGTGTTACTGCATTAAGAAAACTGCTTGATCAATGTAAGTGGCAACAGTTTATGTAATTATGCTGTATTAAAGGTGAATATCCACATGGTGAAATATATTGGTTAAATGTTGAATTTAAATTCGATGATTTTATGTTTATTTATTTCCACGAAGTAAAGTGTTTTGCCTTGAAGGGTCGCTTGTTCACGTGACGTCACATGACAGAGCCAAAATTGACTTTGGAATGTTATAACGCTGTCACAGGTTGAAAAAAATAAATTCATCACCGAAATAAAAGTAACTGCCTTCTTTAGAAAGTTATTGTCATACAATTATGATGGGATTGTAGACAAATTAACCCTAACGCGTGAACGCTATGAGAATTATATCAAAATACATTTACAAAGAAGGCAGTTTAGTGCATACATATATTGTTTCCGGGCGTGTCATGCACGAAATAAACAAATTGTGTCTCATGTCTGTGTGCAGAACACTATCACCCAATAGGGTCGTATTGTGTAGGTGGATGTTTTTGCTGTTTCGCCGATGAGAACTCCAGTCTCACGATTGATGTATGTTTGAATGACACACTGTTAGGTACAGGCGGATACTTATGACCTTGGCGGTGATGAATAACATGCGAACTGTCTACTTTAGCGATGTGATGTGGGGGCAATTAAGGGCGTCAAAGTTAGAAGGCCACGATACTGAAATAAACATGAAGCATGCAGGCCAACTTCTAGGAAATCACAAAGGGATGATTGCGCGCATTCAAAATTTCTCAGAAGTCTTTTAAAAGACTAAGAGGAGAACTTCTCTAGACCTGCTGTACACACTAAAGTGTTTTTCTACTGGACACATTTGTTTTCAGATAACGAACAATAAAACTGGTTTACTGATATATATAATAGATATGCAATGCAAGGTTTTTTAATAGGAGAATTTTTCTAGGCATGCTGGACAAAATAAAATGTGTTTTCTTGTTTCTTTGTTGTTTTTTGTTTTTGATTTTTGTGTTTTGTATCGACCTTAAAATGATTTCAGTAGCAAATTTTGCAACAAAACCCGATCATAACAGTCCTACATCATTTTTATTAGAATCACATTATAGTACATAGTGTTATGGTGTTCCGTCAGACTAATATCACGCTTCACGCTACAATTTCAATGAAAAATGTTTCTTTATATCCCAGTTCATGTTTTAGATAATTTCTTCATGCACGATTTTCTATATCTGTCTTTATTTGTTTTTAATTCCCAGTCTGTCTGTACAGATCAATTTTCAGTAGGACATCGGTATCCATCAGACGGTGACTTTCGTGACATTGACCACATCTCTTTTTACGCTTCATGGGGTCCACACGTTCTGCGTGTGTGGTGTTAACTGCTTATGTGGAGTCAGTTTAATTCTATATTCATTGTATAATAAATAAGAAAGTAAGTTGTTTTGTCATTTAACTAATGAATTCAATGACGTCTAATCAGTAAAACTGTTAATGGAAACATGCATTAAAGATTAATGATTCTCCAAGGTAAATTTTACTACAGACAAGTGTGTTGATCTCTTAAAATAAGTAATGCAATTTCTGTTAAAATCCATCAAGGTAAATTATTTATTCCGCAGGTATGAAACAATGTATTCGATCTGGGTGTGAAAGTTAATATACAGATACAGTAGATTAAATTTAATGTTTGCTCATTAAGGATATGATGTTATGTACAATGTGATACTGAAATTGAGAAATCAATAGATCAAAGAGATAACAAACGAAGGAAAATTTTATCAAAAAATTATTTTATATTTAAATCCCCCCCCCCCCCCCCCCCCCCCCAATTCATGTTGCACTTCACAAAACTAAATCAGTTTATTTTGCAAACAGCTATGATGTACATAATTATCCATTTTTTCCCCAAAAGATTAGAAAAGTTCCTTAAAAGCAATAAAATAAATTATGACCGAGTTGTGTACAAATACAATCCTCAAATTCAGTTTTATCTTTGACACAGTTCAGGTTTGAAGTGACCACTTTCTGACCCAGGCCAACTTTTCTGTGTATAATGCTCGTGCCTATAAATAGTTGTAAGGTTTGACCAACACACAATTCACGAGACCTTGACTTAGAGGCGGTCAGTCGATTATTTGTGTATTCCGACCTTGTACTGTGTGTAAACTGTCTACATGGTTGTATATATGGGTCAAAGCAGGCGGTGTACTTTTGAAATCCAGGATTAGCTCGTACTATTCTGTATTTTCATTATCCGCTTGGCCCTTATAGGTAAATATATATTAATCTTTTATGGATTTAAGTAACATTATTTAAAGTGAAGCAAAAAAAACAATTAAAAAAATATCAAGTAATCCAATATTGGTTCAGTATGAAGTTTGAGATAGAGCCTTAAGTGGTCAAAAACTAGTTCAGTATGAGGTTTGAGATTGAGTTTTGAATAATCAAAAACTGGTCCAGTATGAAGTTTGAGATAGAGCATTAAGTGGTCAAAAACTGGTCCAGTATGAAGTTTGAGATAGAGCCTTGAGTGGTCAAAAACTGGTTCAGTATGAAGTTTGAGATTGAGCCTTGAGTGGTCAAAAACTGGTTCAGTATGAAGTTTGAGATTGAGTTTTGAGTGGTCAAAAACTGGTTCAGTATGAAGTTTGAGATTGAGCCTTGAGTGGTCAAAAACTGGTTCAGTTTAGTTGTTCAGATTGAAGCTTGATTCAGGCATCGAGAAGTTCAGACCAGTTCAGATTGAAGCTTGATTCAGGCATCGAGAAGTTCAGACCAGTTCAGATTGAAGTTTAATATCTTGCCTCTAAGGGATCTTTAACGAAGCTTTATATCTACTAATGTAAAACTTGTCTTTGTGTTGAGGTTATTACAATTGTCTTTGTGTTGATGTTGTTACAATTGTCTTTGTGTTGATGTTGTAACACTTGTCTTTGTGTTGATGTTTACAATTGTCTTTGTGTTGATGTTTACAATTGTCTTTGTGTTGATGTTGTTACAATTGTCTTTGTGTTGATGTTTACAATTGTCTTTGTGTTGATGTTTTTACAATCGTCTTTGTGTTGATTGTAACAATTGTCTTTGTGTTGATGTTGTTACAATTGTCTTTGTGTTGATGTTTACAATTGTCTTTGTGTTGATGTTGGTACAATTGTCTTTGTGTTGATGTTGGTACAAGTGTCTTTGTGCTGGTGTTGTTACAATTGTCTTTGTGTTGATGTTGGTACAATTGTCTTTGTGTTGATGTTGGTACAATTGCCTTTGTGTTGATGTTTACAATTGTCTTTGTGTTGATGTTTACAATTGTCTTTGTGTTGACGTTAGTACAATTGTCTTTGTGTTGATGTTGGTACAATTGTCTTTATGTCGATGTTGTTACAATTGTCTTTGTGTTTATGTTACAATTGTCTTTGTGTTGATGTTTACAATTGTCTTTGTGTTGATGTTGTTACAATTGTCTTTGTGTTGATGTTGGTACAATTGCCTTTGTATTGATGTTGGTACAATTGTCTTTGTGTTGGTTGCTACAATTGTCTTTGTGTTGATGTTGTTACAATTGTCTTTGTGTTGATTGTTACAATTGTCTTTGTGTTGATGTTGGTACAATTGTCTTTGTGTTGATGTTGGTACAATTGTCTTTGTGTTGATGTTGTTACAATTGTCTTTGTGTTGATGTTGGTACAATTGTCTTTGTGTTGATGTTGGTACAATTGTCTTTGTGTTGATGTTGTTACAATTGTCTTTGTGTTGATGTTGGTACAATTGTCTTTGTGTTGATGTTGGTACAATTGTCTTTGTGTTGATGTTGTTACAATTGTCTTTGTGTTGATGTTTACAATTGTCTTTGTATTGATGTTGGTACAATTGTCTTTGTGTTGATGTTGGTACAATTGTTTTTGTGTTGATGTTGGTACAATTGTCTTTGTATTGATATTGTTACAATTGTATTTGTGTTTATGTTGGTACAATTGTCTTTGTGTTGATGTTGGTACAATTGTCTTTGTGTTGATGTTGTTACAATTGTCTTTGTGTTGATGTTTACAATTGTCTTTGTGTTGATGTTGGTACAATTGTCTTTGTGTTGATGTTGGTACAATTATCTTTGTGTTGATGTTGTTACAACTGTCTTTGTGTTGATTGTTACAATTATCTTTGTGTTGATGTTGTTACAATTGTCTTTGTGTTGATGTTGGTACAATTGTCCTTATGTTGATGTTATTACAATTGTCTTTGTGTTGATGTAACAATTGTCTTTGTGTTGATGTTGTTACAATTGTCTTTGTGTTGATGTTGGTACAATTGTCTTTGTGTTGATGTTGGTACAATTGTCTTCGTGGGGTGGGGGGTTGTTTGGCATAGGCGATTTGTTTAAGGCTATAATTTTTTTTCCTCATTCTGACCCCCAGGACCCCACCCCACCCCCTGGATCCGCTGGTGTGGGAACAAACATCATATTTATATGTCTTGAATTGTTTAACCATATCTATATTTTTGTAAAATAATTCATAAAACGCAAAGGAAAGTTACGACTGGTATAGACCTTCCTCAGACATCTAGACTCCCATACCTATTGGTCTACATTTCTTTCACAGTTGTTCAGTAAAGGCGGCACAGCGACCATATGGAATTCTTTAATACAAATAAGATTGTCTTCATCCAGTAGATTCAAAGACCAAATTTTGTCGAAGAAACTTAAACTTTTAGGAAGGCGGTGGATTATAAAGCCAAAAATTGTCAGACAAAGAAATGTGATGGAACCCCGCCCCTCCAGTGTTGGTAACCTTAATTGTCATATGTAGTGACAGCTACATATTAACCAGATACATATTAAAGAATGAATATCCATCATTTTGATGAATCAACGTCTGAGCAAACTGTTCTAATATAAATTCCCGTGTTAAGATATATGGGATAAAGGTGACGAATGAATACACCGAAACACTCGAGTGAAAGCCTAGTTCTTACCAATATAGACACAACTGTCTGCTTTTAATCGTTCTGTCTACAAATGCCGCAAACTCCGTCATACGACCATAATTTATTGGAGCTCGCATTACAGATGTATTCTTTGTACTTTTAAATGGAATAAAATGTGTAACGGCCTCATAAACATTAGTTCGACCTACATAAATGATATCGATACAGCATATTAATTTGTTATATAGATATATTCTTGAAAAAATATTTAACAGTGAACAACATATGTTATCAATAAGACTTTTTCAAACGTACTGATTGATTGTAGATGAGTAGATTTTATAATCGTTTTGCTACTGCAGAGGATTTTACAGAAGATACAAAAAGAGAAGAAGACATTTATATGTAAAATGCAATTATCATCTCGGTATCCTAAATCTTAAAACAGCGATTACCGACATTAAAAATGAAACTGTAATTTTAACTCAGGTATAGAACATAACATGAAATATATATATACCTGTAAACCCTTGACAGGAAATATACAAGGAGATTCAGACCATATGTTATCGAAGAGAAAGCGTCTTCTGTCACATCGACGACACCCGTCCATACAAATCTAGGTCACCACGACACCCGTCATACAAATCTAGGTCACGGCGACACCCGCCATACAAATCTAGGTCAATACGACACCCTCCATACAAATCTAGGTCACCACGACACCCTCCATACAAATCAAGGTCACGGCGACACCCGCCATACAAATCTAGGTCACGACGACACCCACCATACAAATCTAAGACAAAGGGGTCCTTAAAATGCTAACCAGGGTGCAGTAAGTTCATTTAAAAAAATGTTCACGGCAATGAAACATACTATCTAACAAATTGAAATCGACGTCTTGTTATTTCGACAGTCTGCAACCGACATAATCAGCAACAAGTCATCAGCACTTTGTATGACCTTGTGTAAACGAACGCTGGCATATTCGCCGGTGTTTCGTTGGCCGGTGTCTAGACAGTTACGTAAGATCAATCAAACTTGGTTCCTGGGGAATATCGAGGATTAACTCAACCATACACAGAATCCATTTCTCTGACAATGGCTGAAACTGACAAGGAATATATCTATATATATATATCGTATGTAAAGTTTGATGACGGCCGGGGGTCAGGGAATGGAAAGTACAAAGCGTGCCATGTGATATAATAAACAAGCCTCGTGTCTGTAGAATATTCAAATTATAAATAAAATTCAGTTTCATAATTTTGATCTCTTTTGTCTGGTTCTTGACACGCATACTTAAGAGTGTAGTTTCAAGCTAGTAAGTGAAATTAGAGAGGCAATTCTTTCTTAAAAGCTTGGTAGTCATTTAACATATACAATTATGTTTCTTAGGCATTGAAGACAACAATTAGTGTGCTATATATACTACAAATGTATATAACAAACGATAATATACACATGACGAAGATTTAAATAAAAAGCCGACTTATTAAATTGCAACAATAATACTTAAGATACAAACACGTGTCAAATAATATCTTTAAGTTATATATTCTAGTGCTTCATTTTCCATTAATTTCTCTATTTTCATAAAATACGAAATTGGTCTGATTATCAGATACATATCTCTCTCCCTTTTTCATCTGCTTTTTTTTAAGCATTTGTTAGGTTCATTTTTCATTTTGAGGACTTTCTGTCTTTTCAGATTATTTTTTTTACGCTTAGCATCACTGAGGAGCCCTCGAACTATGAAACAGCTGTATGATATGCATGATATAATTTCAATATTTGTGAATAACCATACATATACTGTATCTATAATATAATTCCTAACAGCGATATGTACTTGTGTATCTTTATTGCAATAGTTCACTTTACGATGAAATGTATATTATTATGATTGTCTTCAGCTACAAAGAAAGAAAAAAGAAAAAAATTCCTCTTAGAATTATGGAATCGAGCACGGCCAAATCTTGAATATCTCTAGACAGACAACCAACATCCCTTAACCATGACCTCCTCTCAACTCTGTAACATGACCTTCGGTTGACCAACGGAAACGACCCTGGAACAAAATGGACATAATTAACAATGATAAAAGGGACTGGATTTCAAAAATAAAAGCCGCAAGTTTGACCTTTTCCGAGAGGGTAACTGTTTGACCCTTTCAAAGGTAGTCCATGCCGTTGATAAGGTCATTTCAGCATTAAAATACCCATACGCTTAGGGATTTAATTGCCTTTGACCTTAAATTGACACAATCGCCAGTCGAGTACAATTCGGCCATCTGTGTTTATTTATAAACGTTGGAATGAATGGAGTTCAACCCTGATTGACCGTTGGCCGGAGATGGCCGGAGTGACGTAGTGGTCAATACTTTGTCCAATCAAGCATACACATCTCAACTGTTATGCTACCCAACATCAAGGCCACGCTGCACTGTTTCTGTAGCCTGGCACTCAGACTGACCATAGTGATGGTCAGCATTCCCGCACTGCCTATGACCTCCAGTTGCCCTCACTGGCGGAGAAATCAATTCGGCTGTTCATTTGCATGCATAGACTAGAAAATCGCCGGAGGATGTAAACATGATTCAATACCTTTAAAAATGAATAAAACAACATTCAATGGAAAAAGGGTTATCAAAATATTTATAATGGCAACAATATCAAGTAATTAATAACGTTTTCAGGCTGCAAAAGACTGCGCCAATATTTTTTCGGTTTCTTTTTAAATGTCCACAGCTCAAATGATTCAATATGTGCTTTAATTTGAAAGCACTGAAATTCCTTACACTAAACTAAAAATTTCTCTTAAATTGAAAGTTCGAATATACTCGCTATTTCTGTGTTATTATAACACAACAATAGCGATTGATTCTCTGATGACCTGATACCAAAAACATAATGTACACGTGTCTGATGCAAATGAGTTAATTACCTTATATGGTATTCATTTCTATATATAAATGATTTATTTTTTCTTTCCGCTAATTCATACTGTTATCTTGAAAAGTAATTAACATCCCCAAACATTACTTAAGTAATTAATCTCTAAACGACTAAATCAAACAAGTGAAAGAGAAAATCTTGAAGCTAAAAAAAAAAGTTATTTAATGCAATATTGGCAATTAAATACCTTGAAATAATTTATGTTAAAGTTCCAAATAAGGTTACATAAGGAAGCTCGAAAACAAAAACATAAAAAAAAACAATAGAAAATGATACACAGCACAAAAAAAAAAAAAAAAAAAACAATAGAAAATGGTACACAACAAAAAAGAAAGACAAATATTGGAAATCACAGGAAAATCTAAAGCGACAAAGTTAAAACAATAGAAGTCCATAAACTGGTCAACTTATTTTATTTTTTATAAATTATAAGTACCTCTCAAAATTGAACTGTACATGTTCAAAGTACATGTATCAATTCTGAGGAAGTTGACTGACATTAAAAAGGAATGTATCATTTAATTCTACCGTAAAGCTATTTTCACATCACATTTATCTATCTTGGCGTATATAACCTAATCCAAGGTTAAATTTGGAAAGTCACAATTATCCGCAGTCGCATATAGTTTGACAAATAATGACTTGGTCCTTCTGGTAAGATCTGGCTCATCTTTCACACGCTGAGCTAATGTGTTGTGAACTCTAATGAGCGCTTTCATTTTCTCAGCCAGTGTCCAATTCTTTGAGTCCCGCTCTGATGTTCTTACATAATTATATACTGGGTCATCAGATTCCGTCGAGACAGGCTGTAATTATTCTAACGAGGGGCCTCCAATATTTGTCTTTCTTTTTTGTTGTGAATCATTTTCTATTGTTTTTGATTGTTTTTGTTTCGTGGTATCGAGTTTCCTTATGTAACCTTATTTGAAAATTTAACGTCGAGGGCCTGACATCAATGAAATAGTTGATGGCAAGTTGTGCATCTTGTTATGAAAGATCCCTCGGTAATGTAGCTGAAAAGCACAAACAAGTATCATGTTAAATAGTGTAAGAGGTAAGTTTTCTATTAAAAAAAGATGTTACCAAATTCAAAAATATATTTCATCAGTACAAAACATCTGTGACGGAAATCTTTGGGAAAAGGTATTGGTCATGTAGTCATAATGAAGACAGTACAGACAAGCGTTTTGTCGAATTTTCGAGGCAATCTGCCCCTATATAAATAAAAAGCTTGATATATAAATATCTTATCGTTTGGGACGTTTATCATAGTAACTAGGGGAAACAGGGATATATAAGCTATCCTGTTACGTCCTTGACTTCTAAATATTTATGGAATGTTATTATCCTATGCACATGGGAAATAATGTTTTGTTATCTGAAGATAACACATCTGAATATAGCTATAGGTTAAATTGCAGAATTGTGCACGAACTGTTGTTAATTACCTCCGCATCATATGCACACACAAAAAAAACAAGAAAAAACAACAAACAAACAAAAAGCAAAAAAAAAAACCCCCAAAAAACAACAACAAACAAAAATGAAAAAACAACAACAACAAAAAAACAACAAAAAACAACAAATAAACACGCAAAAACAAAACGTGTCTGGAAAGAAAGGGGCACATGTATACCAAAGATTAAAAACTCGGCTTATACCTGAAACGTTAAGTATACGTAATACAGAGGCAGCTCCTTGCATTTCATAAGCCCACCTGTTTCATGTTTAATGCAGCACAATATTGTTCAGTGATCCATGAGGTGTGTCAACTGAAAATAGATATTCTGTTGTTTATATTGACCTGGCTATACAGCAAGTGCTGGCGTACCGCGCGTAGGTTATGGTAGTTTATATAAGTCGGTCGCTGGTAAAATGATACAGGTAACTGATAGATCTATTTTAGAAATATGATATAAAGGATGGAAATACTTCCTCGGGAAAAAGATCATGCCGATAGTGTTTTACATCGATACAAACAAGTAATAGCTTAAACCCATTGTGAAGTGATATCAACGGTTGGTAATATCTCTTGTGAGCGCAGATGGCTGAGGGCAAGCCAGATTGAGGACAGGATTTCTGAAGATATGAGGGAACCAATGTACCCGGTAGACGCCTTAATGACTGAGCGATAATCATGCCCCCCCATACTATTTTCATGTCCGATCGAATCAAACCCGAACGTCTTTGATGGAAGACTGGAAGCTTTCGTCATCCAAGACTTATTTAGTAAATCATTTACCTTACTATGTATCTGATATCGATTGACTGATCAAATCAAGAGTTGCCGCATATTTCTTACAATAAAAAAGTTACTTATGTTAATCTGATAGTCTTGTGAGCCACTCTTTCATCATTTAAGGTACAAAAAAAATGACATCAATGCTTAAATAAAAAGAGTATATTGTATATATCATGGAGGTCTGTGCAAAAGTCCAGATTATTTGACACGAGGAATTGTTAATCGGCCGATGATCTATTGAACTCGTGTCAAATATTCTGAACTATTGCACAGACACCCATGATATACTTGTTTTTATTACATAATCACTAAAAACACGTTTAAAATCACTGAAATCTACCGACAGCTAGAATTCGCCATGACTGTCGTCTGGCAGTGTTGGCATCTGAGTGACTTGAAAGGGTAGGACTAAATTCCGAACCGTCAACGGTGGTCAATAGCTCGCATGTGACCGTGCAATATTCCTTTTAGCCATGAAATAGTTCAAAATATAGCTTATGCGTTAAGTTAAAGAAAATCAAGCACATTATGTTATAGATATAGACAGTATTCTTTCAAAAAGTATTTAAACTATCCCCAATGGCATTACGAAATCTTTGAAGTTTTTCGCTCGAGGTTATATTTTTCTTTAAGTATTCTCTCGTGAACATAATTTAAATCAGTCACCACCCCTAAGTACATGTGTACTAAGTATTAGGTACATGTACGTCAGAGAATTTACATTGCTGTCAGGAGAAATGAAATTGTGTACTCAATGTGGATTAATCTCATCATCGACCTTTAACCGAGAAGTAACACATGATACAGTTATTGGACATCGGGTTTATGTTGATATTTATGTAACTTCACCAATACAGAAATGGTCTAAAAAGAGTTATTTGTTTTTCCACATAAAAATCCGCAATTATCTTTCATCTAAGTCTTAAAGCGACGATGTTCGTGTCGAATTTTAGTGTTTTCTTTGGATGACGGGGTTAATTGGGACACTGTGTTTTCGATTCCTTAGTGCTCTATATATCGGCGTACAAATACAATCAATTGTTGGTATATATAGAGAAATTAAGGCTATTGTTTTATGACTTTTTGATGGTAGTCGTCAGAGAAACATTATTTCTTAAATCAGGGGTTATACAAACATATTCTTATTATGGACAACGCCTTATGCAAACAATATCGGTAAAATATCAGAAAATACAGACACATTTAAGAAATCGTAATTTTAAAAGAAAATCGATTAAACGAAAGGTTGACATTTCAAAAAAAAAAAAAAAAAAAAACTATTTCACGTTCAAACCCTTGAAAATATCCATCGGCCATGAAATGATTATCAAATCTAAGTTATGTCATATTTACAACAGAGCCACATATAAATGAGCCTCCAACATTTTTTAATTTCATATCGCACAAGTCGAAACAATGTTTCCGACCGAGAAAATGATTTATACTATGAAGCCTCTCAATCATAGTGGTGTCCCTACTGTCCTACTTTTCTCGTACTTAGTATTCAGTACACTCCTAAACTTCACAGGGACTTTATTTACGAGGGATGAATGATGTGTTGTGAGCCTCATATTGAGGGATGTGAATTTTGCCTGACATATTGCATTATTTTTCAACAAATTCCCCTTCAGTATAAGGGCCACAATGCCACTTTTATAGAACTCCTTTTCTTGGCTGTTCAGACAGTCATCCACTGCATGTATGACGTCATCATCGGACTGAAAGTGGGTGCCTGAAATAGCTGTTGTCAGTTTTGGAAATTGACGAAAGCCTGATGGAGCGAGATCAGGTGAATAAGGCGGATGCTCAATCAATTTAAAGCCACGATCGTGAATGGCAGCCATATATGGCAATGGCATACTTGTGAACAGGAGCATTGTCCCGATGGAATAACACACCTTGTTGAGTTTTCTGTGGCGTTTAAGTTTAACATCTTCCCGTCACTGCCTCAGAAATGAAGCATAGTATTTGTCATTGATTGATTGTCCCTTTTGGAGATAATCCATCACCAGAATACCATCTCGACGCCATAACCTTCCCAGCTGATGGAACAGTCTTTGCCTTCTTTGGCTGTGGAGAGCAAGGATGCTTCCGTTGTTCGATTGTTGGCAGGATATTCCTCAAAAAGGTTAAGAATTGCACGTGATAATGTGCGCCTTGTGTGCTTCTGATCAACTGGCAGAAGGCAATGTACCCATCGGACCGAAAGCTTTCTTATTGCAAGATCCTCGGTCAGAATGGAATGTACTTTTTCCTGTGAAATGCAACCTCTACTTGCTATATATCTTTTTGTGACTCGTCTGTCAGTCATAACAATATCATGAACTTTATTGACCATTTCTTGGATTGCAACATTGACAGGTCTTCAAGGACAGGGTTCATCCTCAAGGCTCTCTGTCGGCCGCGCTTATATTCCGCCCCCCTCCCCCACCTTTTCACTGTAGCATATGAAGGGACAGTTTCCCTAGTGTTGCTATCATATCATTATGGATATCCTTAGGTGTTAAACCTTTTTATGCAAATGTTGAACCATGGCTCTTTCACCGATTTTGTCCATTTTGCAAAGGCCGTTTGTCTTGTTTACTTTAGAGTGCTACCTCGTCTATATAAACTAACCAAATAAGATTAGTCCTTGGATACACGGCCCTATATAATCAGTGAAAAGTAGGACTTAAAAAGAGCATCCTTGAGTACCTCCTTCAATACGAAGCTCAAAACCTATCAAGGATCCCTCGTACCTTAATGAAATATGGGAAATGGCCATTGACATATTAATCATAAAACAAGAACCTTGATTTATTCATATACTGTTCTAAGAATCGGTCCTTAATCTTCTTGAATAATGTGATTTATGATTAATGTGTGTTCCTTCTCGTTCAATTACCTCGTTTACATTATTTCCTGTCGAAAACAAAACTATGGTCCCTCCTATCAATATTAGGCAACGATTATCGAAGACAGCATTACCCTGTTAAGGTCTAGAGTTTTATTTCCATTTGCGATCTGTATATTGCTATATCTGCTGTTACTACCGTGGTTCTCACTTTAGATACATGCCATTTCTTACATTTACGCTTTGGTTTATGGATTTTCATTATTCATGTTTGCAATTTTCAAAAGGAAATTTGACATGTTCGACGTTTAGGCCTACTGTTTAGACCCTAGCTAGCAATTACGGTCATTAGCATCACTGTCAAGTTATAGAAGGACGAAACTGATGTATGATGTCCCTAACATCAGTGTCAAGTTCTAGAAGGACGAAACTACTGTACCATGTCCATCAGATCACGGACGAGTACAAGAAGGACGAAACAGCTCTATGATGTCTCTAAAATCACTGACGAATCCTAGTAGAACAAAACTTCAATTTGATGCAGTTAACTTCAATTTTTAATTTATTGTATCTAATTCGATATGATTGAGGGGTGTTGTTTTATTTTTTTTTCTACATATTAATTTCACCACCCCTGTTGACATTTTGATAACAATGCATCACCTAGACTTCACCTAGATTCACCTGGCGTGTGTCCCCGTTGGAACAAAGGTAATTAAGTATTCCGAGACACAACACGTGGTCTGATGGTTAATCTATCTTCGTACCTTCATGATAGCTCGTCTTTTGTTTA